>NC_080782.1:206319190-206619190 GCF_028018385.1 Neofelis nebulosa | reverse complement strand
GCAAAGGGAAACTGACCATGTAGGTACCTTAATCATCTTCCAGCCTCCAGAACCATGAGAAAGTATTTTTTTTTTTGTTGTTTAATCCACTTTGTCCATATGGTGTTTCATTATAGCAGCTTAAACTGACTGAAACGGTATTCCAGGACTTACTTGGTTTACCCATTTGTATAATGAGGCCATTGGACTGAGAATCCTTGTAATCCTTTCCTGTTATTCCAATTTGAGTTCTGACAGTGTCTAAAATAGGTTCTTCTTGAATTTGGTACTTTTCATCTTTTCCTTTGTTCTTAACCCAACACTAATCCCTAAACTTTTGGGGGGAAAATCACAGAAGGTAGTGCAAGATTGTGTGACTGGCTAGGGAGGGAAACTTTCAATAGTGTGCCTAGGTAAGCCCAGATGTTTACGTATTAATTATGTACATATTAGGATCAGAGATCTCACTCTTGGTTTTTCTCTCTCCTTCTCTCTCTCTCCCACCCTCTTTCTTTCTTTCCTTTATTTTGTTAAAATAAAAAAACAAATGAAGGCCAGCCTTGAAAATTCCCTGAGCAGACAAAACCAATTTAGTCATACAAACAAAGCTTAGGTTAGCTTATTTACCAAGACTAACATGACCTGGGTAATTTTTTGCTTGTGCCTCTGGAAATCATCAGCAAAACTTGAACTTTTATCCCAAATTGATATGAGGTAACCACTAATCAATTCCCTTTCATGTAAGAAAATTCTAATATTATATCCAATCACTGGAAGAATAAACGGTCACTGCTTTCTCACTATATACACTGCTTTATAACAATATGCCCCTGGGCCTCATTTCATGTTTTAGTTTGAGGGCTCCTGGTTTACAAACTGTCTTTCTGGTGTGTGCACAGTGAACTTTTACTAATTATTACTTCAGTAATTCATTGGTTTTACTTCATCTATTTTTAACTTTTGACACTTCCTTCTCATTCCTTTCTTTCTTCCTTTTTCCTTCCCCTCCCTCCTTCGAAAATGAAATTAGTAAGGGGCGCCTGGGTGGCGCAGTCGGTTAAGCGTCCGACTTCAGCCAGGTCACGATCTCGCGGTCAGTGAGTTCGAGCCCCGCGTCAGGCTCTGGGCTGATGGCTCGGAGCCTGGAGCCTGTTTCCGATTCTGTCTCCCTCTCTCTCTGCCCCTCCCCCGTTCATGCTCTGTCTCTCTCTGTCCCAAAAATAAATAAAACACGTTGAAAAAAAAAAAAAAAAGAAAATGAAATTAGTAAATAGAAAACGTAGCTCCTTATATGCTATGTATTCAGATAAGATAACTGAACCATTTTATGGATGAAACATTTTAGATAATTTTGCTTATAGATGTTAAATGTTGATTAACTCATGAATTTTTATTTTAAAATGTGTCCATTTTTTCTAAAGAACAGAATAGGAATTCTATAGCACATATATGTGTGTATTTTCTTCACAAGTCATTTGGAAAATTTGAAGGTCAACATCTTACATGGTTTGATAGACCCTTTCCAGCTCTAATTTTATGGTTATTGCCCATTCCTATAAGTGGACATTCACATACCTTATTCTCACATCCCATACAGACATTCACACATATTCAATCACACATACACATGCACACACACACACGCTCCCCCAAAACACCCATGTGCACATATACCCACATTTCTGCCAATATGTAATAATAAGAATAAGCTGTAATAAAAAATCCTTAACAAAATTATATCTATGACATTTCCAGAAAATACTGTAAACCAAATGTTTTCATACATTTTGATTTGGGGAAGAGCTTTAAAGATACACTTTTTTTTTAAAGAAAAAAGTTGAAATCTCAATACATTTTAGATCTTTGATCCCATTAGCTTTTTTCCCAATTATTTCTTAGGAATAAGATTCGTAGGAATCTTAACATAATAATGATTTCTGTATTGTGTTGGAGAAAAACGAGGTCTATGATACAGTGCTAATATGATACAGCTGAAATGCTTAATACCATAAGTCTTTCCTACCATTTCTTATCACATTAACACAGGGACAGCATTCCTCTCCTGGCCAGCTTAGTCTCCCCATTGCCTACAACTATTGGAGATTCATGAATATTTAAAAGTTGTAAAAAAGCTCTTGTTGACTCTGTGCTATGGCTTAACAGCTGAGGTTGGCTTTCTTTTTTCTTCCAGAAGTTGGATTCTCTCAAGGAAGATTCTATCACCTGCAGCGGAGCACAGCACCTGAGAGAAAGGAGTAGGCCTTGCCAGATACTTCTCAGAACACAGGAATGAAGACTCTGATATCCTGCTGTGTCATCCAGCTGACTACACAGGACCAATGGGCTACAGACAGCACATCTATCATGTTGGCAGCAAAAGGAGAGGTATGTATGTCTGTAGAGTTTTCTATTTCTTTATTGCCAATCTTCTTGCTGACTTTCTTGCAGTTGTGGAGGTAGCAATCTGACAGTTTACTATCGATCCCCTTTAAGCTGATAGTTTTGCATAAGTACTTTGCATGGCATTAAGCCATTTCATGTATTTGACTGTGTAATTCTGTATTACACCTGCTTCTTTCTCAATGAAAGAAAAAAAAAGGGCAGTGAATAAATCTCTATTCCCTTGTGACTTCTGATTTGTTTTTCTTTTTGCAAAGTAGATAGGGAAGACATTTGTTCAATACGTATAAAATGTGCTGATAGTCATCTAGAAATAGATGTACAATTTCTTAAAAAATATACTTTCTTTTGAGTAATCTCTTTTAGTTTTAGTATGACTTAGATAAAGTTACTGTGTATTAGGTATAGGTGAATGGTCATTCAATCAATTCACATTTATTCATTGTTCAGAGACTTCGGACAGTGTCCTAAGAACTGAGTACAATAAAATGAATGTACTTAAACTTGATTAATTTTTAGATCATTTTTGGAGATAGAATTAAGCTTACTCAAAGAAAAAATTGGTATCAACTTTGATATAACGTTTCCTTATAATTTTCACAGCTTTAATCTTTAGCCCGTCTACACTTAGTAGTGAAGACAAGTAGAAATTACTTTAACTTCTTTTTTTAAAAAAAATTTAATTTTATGTATTTATTTTTGGGACAGAAAATCCCAAGCAGGTTCCGCATTGTCAACATGGAGCCTGATACGGGGCTCAAACTCACAAACTGTGAGATCATGACCTGAGCCAAAACCAAGAGTTAGACACAACTGACTGAGCCACCCTGGTGCCCCTAACTTCTTTTTTTTAAAAAAATAAAGTTTATTTATTTATTTTTGAGAGAAGGAGAGCAAGAGCAAGAGCCAGTGAGGGAGGGGCAAAGAGGGAAGGAGAGAGACAGAATCCCAAGCAGGATCCATACCTACACAGGGCTCAAACCCATGAACTGTGAGACCATGACCTGAGCTGAGATCAAGAGTCCGATGCTTAATCTACTGAGCCATCTGGGTGCTCAAGAATTGCCTTAACTTCTGACTTTAGTTATTATGAGCCAACAGTAATTTAATATTTATTATCTGATATTAAAATATATGATTATGAATGACTATAAGTGTCCACAAAATTCCCAATCAAGTTGACTTAAACATTTATGACACTTATGCCATATGACAGAAGACCTAAATATAAGGTGAATTCTAGACATGGCATCATTCGGGCTCTTGTTCCATTCCTCCTGTATTTTCTTCTCTGTACTCTTTTCCTTACATCAATGTTTTTGTCCCCAGGCTGGTGAACCTCATGATTATCTCAAAGTAAAATTTTCACTAGACAAAGTCAGACATTGAAGATCTTATTCAAAGCTACTGGGTGGCCCCAGAAGGTGTAATGCTGAGGGAAATAAGTCAGAAAAAGATAGATACCACATGATATCATTCATATATGGAATTTAAGAAATAAAACAAACAAACAAAGCAAAAAGAGACAAACAAACGAACAAAACCCCAGACTCTTAAATGCAGAGAACACAGTGGTAGTTTCCAGAGGGGAAGTTGGAGGCAGGGATGGGTGAAACAGATAAAGGAGATTTAGAGTACATTTATCATGATGAGCACTGAATAATGTATAGAATTGTTGAATCATATTGTACACCTGAAACTCATATAAAATATGAGTTTGTTAATTATACTGTATGTTAATTATACTTCAATAAATAATAATAGTAAATTATAAATGATAATAAATAATATTGCAGTAGGGGAGAGAGGTCAGAACTGAGTGTAAACTCAAGTATGGTGAAAGGCAGAGGATTTTTAAGAGCTAGGGTGGGGTGTATCATAGCCCATCTGTGTTTGCTAATTGGCTTTGCCTAAAGGAAAACTAAGCTATCTCATACCTCCATGACAGGAAGTAGTTTCAGAACTTGGAGCAAAGGGACTTGCAGAAGGTAGGCTCCTACTCTCCCATGGGATTGGGAGGGAGGGGCCCCATCCTCCTTCCTGATTACATTTGAAGGAGATGGCTTTAAGTCTTTGAGAAAGACAGTCCTGGTTTGTAAAACTGGCAAGAGTCTTTTTAAAAGATTTATATCTCAAAAGGGCAGAGAAAAGATTTATAATTACAAGTTTTCTAAAGTAAATCTCATGGATAAGGAAAGTCAGGGGTTGCTGAGTCAGGGAGAAGCCTGTCTAAAGTTTAGTTAGGCCTAGGGGACTGTGAAGGCTGTCTTGTTCAGTTATATCATGGTTTTCAGTAGCAATTAAAGCAGTCTGTTTCTTTAAGGTTAGTTGGAGAGAGAAGAAAATCTATCTTCCAACTATGGACTATAAATTCTTCTTCATGGTGTGGTTAGTAAACTCAGTGCACATGCTCCCACCTAAAGAGCAGTAATGATGAACAGGAGAATGTCATCTGGTGATTGGCCTAAGCCTGGACTTCTGAGTGAAATAGGGATTCCCATTAGAAATCCTATTTCCATTAGAAATAGGGATTTTATCATTGGCTCACACTCACCCTGGAGTTGGCAATGGAGACTAAGTTTGAGTTAAGTTTGGGTTCTGTTGAAAAAAAGAAAGGAGAAATCGATCCTGGGTGGGCAAGAACCATTGCCACTAGATCTTATTTTAAAGATTGTCTTCAATTTAAGTATGTGTCTTACTTGGGGGAGGGGTATAGGTAGCTGTTGCTTAGTGGATGTAGAGTTTCAGTTTTACAAAATGAGAGAGTTCTAAAGATTGATTGTACCGCATTGTTAATATACTTAACACTATTTAACTGTATACTTAGAAGTGATTAAGATTGTACATTTTATGGCCATGCATTTTAATATAATCAAAAATTTAAAATATGTATCTATTCATGAAAATATTGGAGTAATTGAGGATAATTTAAATAAGTCAACTATTTTTATCTTCTAATCATTGTGAAATTTTGTTAAATTTTCTAATTTTATTTATTTTGAGAGAGAGTGCATGTGCGTGTGTGCATGCACACGCATGAGCAAGCAGGGGAGGGACAGAGGGAGAGAGAGAGAAAGAGAGAATCCCAAGCAGGCTCTGTACTGTCAGTACAGAGCCCTAGGTGAGGCTCGATTTCATGGACTGTGAGATCTGAGACCCGGGCTGAAATCAAGAGTCAGATGCCTAACTGACTGAGTCACTCAGGTGCCCCATGCTTTTAATTCTTATGTATATATTTTGTTCTTAAGGATATTTTAATTTTAATTTTTGTCTCATAATAATATGAATCAGGAAAAACACTGCAACATTGAACATGATTTACTCTTCTCTGAAAATATTTATCATATTAGCCTGTTAAAGATGTTGGAGTTAATTAGTTTATCTTCATTACAAAAGGCAGAAAAATAAATGCAGGAATATAAGACATTTTCAACCCACAAATCATTTAGAAAACTGTAAACTTACTCCTTATACACATCTAAAACTGCCCAATACATTGTCTCCCCTACAAGAGTACATACAACTTTTAGCTGTCCTATAAGGAAGTGAGTAGCTTTTGCTTCTGAAAATATAACATGGAAAAAGCTTTGATTGTATTAAGAAAGTAATTTTAAAAGTTGGAAATAGATATAAAAATGGATATAGAAAGATACTTAAGACATAAAAATATCTTATAGATATATAATATATAATATTGCAGGACAAAGTTGCAAAAGTTAATGTCCCCTGAGAAAGTTATTTTGGAACAAAGTAAAGCATGCAACTTTCCTAATCATGATAAATCTTCTAAAATAAATGTGAAATACTTCTCCATTAAGATAAGATTTATGGGTTCTGTTTTATGAGTCATTAGGACATGAAAATGCTTCTTGAAATAAGAAGGACATATGCCAGCTTGTAAAGAATTAATAAAATTGGATAATGACTATAATTGTTTACTTAAATTTTGTTTTTCTAAAATATAAACTTACAAGTTTACTAACTTTTAGATATAAATTTTATAAATTCATTCCAAGATTATTCAGAGTACTTATATGTCCCCTGTAACTCCATTCAAGTAAGGGAAGCATAATTTACCAAAACAAGTTGGTTCTTGATAATTTAATTGGATGGTTTATTTCACAAACTCAACATTTGCCTAGCCAGTAAAGTAGAATGTTAAAAAGTGGAAGTAGAGTTATATATTATTAAACCCCCTTAATTATCAACCTCAAACAACCATGTACTTTTGAATGTCTGAAACTCAGGGAATAGGAGGGGGAAGAGAGGAGAAATAGAACCCAAAGCCACCTGGACAAGCTATTCTAAATCCATTTGATAAAACTGTGAAGTTATCTCATTCTCAGTCTTTCAGAGTACTTTTTGTTTTCAGGGGAAACAACTATTTTAAGGAAGGGATTATATACCTATAGGTATATCAGTATTTTTTTTTTTTTTTTTTTACAAATATAAAGATTGCTATACAAAAATGTTCAGGCATAATTTTCTATTTAGTTTGAGACCTAGTTATTAGCATTCATATTATGAATTTGTATATTTTGATAATTTTTAAAACTGAATTAATAGTGATTATTTGGGATCACTTAGCTGTTCTATGTGTAAAATTACTTATAAATGGGGAATTATTCACCATTTCTTGCCAATAGCATATTGTCATGTTTTACTTTATTTTTTTTTAATGTTTATTTATTTTTGAGAAAGAGAGAGAGAGAGAGAGAGAGAGAGAGAGAGAGAGAATCTGAAGCAGGCTCCAGACTCTGAGCTGTCAGCACAGAGTCTGATGTAGGCCTTGAACTCATGAACCTTGCGATCATGACCTGAGCTAAAGTCAGATGCTTAACCGACTAGGAGCCACCTAGGAGCCCTATTTTACTTTAAATAAAGCAGCAGCAATACAGTGTCATCGGACAAGTACTACCAGGAGAGAAATAATAGAAAAAAAAAAAGTATGTGACATCAATGTTTTCCATTTTTCTTTCTATAAAAAATTCTATAAAGTGTGTAGCCATTATTTAAAAAAGAAAAAAAGAACATTAGAAAAGCAAATGAAACGCTAACAATATCACTATTAATCCAGCCAAACTTTAGGAAAAGATAAGAATCCAGATATTTAAACCTAACAGTACAAGCTGCCTTTAGCCTGTGGACATTTGCTTATATAGAACTGGGCAGTTTTTGGCAGTATTCAAGGAAAAAGAAATAAAAGCCAAAACCAGGTTTTGCACAAGACAGAGTTTGATACCTTTCCCCACCTGAGGCTGAGACTTGATTGTTTACAATTTCATGGAAAAAGTAATTGGAATTATCAGGACCTCATCAATAATTACAGTTCAGTGTTCTGGTACCTGAATGGTCCAGTAAATTTCACATGTATAATTGAACTCAATATTTCCTGGAAATATATTGCCCATAGGATTCCAGATGAAGCTGGAATGAAATTCTTTCCTGGGAAGAAGATCTGCTAACCCTGACCTCAAATTATCCCGTAAATTAATTTTCACACAGTGTTCAAGTTATAGCCTAAAATAACTAGACATACAATAAGACTTAATGAATAAAAATCAGTGAAAAACCTAAAAGAAACAACAGCACAAAAACTTGAGACATTGAAATTATCAGACACAGGCTATAAAGTAACTGATTTTGAAAGACATGGGGGAAATCCTGGAAATTATTACAGAGAGCAAGAAAATTTTAACATCAAATACTGATTTGGAAAATAATCAAATAGAAACTCTAAAAGTGAAAAACACAAAAATGAAAACGAAAAACTACAGATTAAACACAACTATATGAAGGTTATGAATCAGAATTATTGAAGAATACAGAGAAAAATTTGGAAAATACAAAATGGAAAATAAGAGACGTTGAGAATACTATGAAAATTATAATAATCTATTACTCCCTTCTGTAATATATGTTTACAATAGAATGAGAAAGTTTGATTTTTTTTAATTGAACCTGGAATACTATGCCCAATGAATTATATATTTCAAAATCACTTTCAAAATACATATTTTCTTTTTTTTTTTTTTTTTTTTTTTTTATTTATTTATTTTTTTTAATATATGAAATTTACTGTCAAATTGGTTTCCATACAACACCCAGTGCTCATCCCAAAAGGTGCCCTCCTCAATACCCATCACCCACCCTGCCCTCCCTCCCACCCCCCATCAACCCTCAGTTTGTTCTCAGTTTTTAACAGTCTCTTATGCTTTGGCTCTCTCCCACTCTAACCTCTTTTTTTTTTTTTTTTCCCTTCCCCTCCCCCATGGGTTTCTGTTACGTTTCTCAGGATCCACATAAGAGTGAAACCATATGGTATCTGTCTTTCTCTGTATGGCTTATTTCACTTAGCATCACACTCTCCAGTTCCATCCACGTTGCTACAAAAGGCCATATTTCATTTTTTCTCATTGCCACGTAATATTCCATTGTGTATATAAACCACAATTTCTTTATCCATTCATCAGTTGATGGACATTTAGGCTCTTTCCATAATTTGGCTATTGTTGAGAGTGCTGCTATAAACATTGGGGTACAAGTGCCCCTATGCATCAGTACTCCTGTATCCCTTGGATAAATTCCTAGCAGTGCTATTGCTGGGTCATAGGGTAGGTCTATTTTTAATTTTCTGAGGAACCTCCACACTGCTTTCCAGAGCGGCTGCACCAATTTGCATTCCCACCAACAGTGCAAGAGGGTTCCCATTTCTCCACATCCTCTCCAGCATCTATAGTCTCCTGATTTCTTCATTTTGGCCACTCTGACTGGCGTGAGGTGGTATCTGAGTGTGGTTTTGATTTGTATTTCCCTGATGAGGAGCGACGTTGAACATCTTTTCATGTGCCTGTTGGCCATCCGGATGTCTTCTTTAGAGAAGTGTCTATTCATGTTTTCTGCCCATTTCTTCACTGGGTTATTTGTTTTTCGGGTGTGGAGTTTGATGAGCTCTTTATAGATTTTGGATACTAGCCCTTTGTCCGATGTGTCATTTGCAAATATCTTTTCCCATTCCGTTGGTTGCCTTTTAGTTTTGTTGGTTGTTTCCTTTGCTGTGCAGAAGCTTTTTATCTTCATAAGGTCCCAGTAATTCACTTTTGCTTTTAATTCCCTTGCCTTTGGGGATGTGCCGAGTAAGAGATTGCTACGGCTGAGGTCAGAGAGGTCTTTTCCTGCTTTCTCCTCTAAGGTTTTGATGGTTTCCTGTCTCACATTCAGGTCCTTTATCCATTTTGAGTTTATTTTTGTGAATGGTGTGAGAAAGTGGTCTAGTTTCAACCTTCTGCATGTTGCTGTCCAGTTCTCCCAGCACCATTTGTTAAAGAGACTGTCTTTTTTCCATTGGATGTTCTTTCCTGCTTTGTCAAAAATGAGTTGGCCATACGTTTGTGGGTCTAGTTCTGGGGTTTCTATTCGATTCCATTGGTCTATGTGTCTGTTTTTATGCCAATACCATGCTGTCTTGATGATGACAGCTTTGTAGTAGAGGCTAAAGTCTGGGATTGTGATGCCTCCTGCTTTGGTCTTCTTCTTCAAAATTACTTTGGCTATTCGGGGCCTTTTGTGGTTCCATATGAATTTTAGGATGGCTTGTTCTAGTTTCAAGAAGAATGCTGGTGCAATTTTGATTGGGATTGCATTGAATGTGTAGATAGCTTTGGGTAGTATTGACATTTTGACAATATTTATTCTTCCAATCCATGAGCAGGGAATGTCTTTCCATTTCTTTATATCTTCTTCAATTACCTGCATAAGCTTTCTATAGTTTTCAGCATACAGATCTTTTACATCTTTGGTTAGATTTATTCCTAGGTATTTTATGCTTCTTGGTGCAATTGTGAATGGGATTAGTTTCTTTATTTGTCTTTCTGTGGCTTCATTGTTAGTGTATAAGAATGCAACTGATTTCTGTACATTGATTTTGTATCCTGCACCTTTGCTGAATTCATGTATCAGTTCTAGCAGACTTTTGGTGGAGTCTATCGGATTTTCCATGTATAATATCATGTCATCTGCAAAAAGCGAAAGCTTGACTTCATCTTTGCCAATTTGGATGCCTTTGATTTCCTTTTGTTGTCTGATTGCTGATGCTAGAACTTCCAGCACTATATTAAACAACAGCGGTGAGAGTGGGCATCCCTGTCGTGTTCCTGATCTCAGGGAAAAAGCTCCCAGTTTTTCCCCATTGAGGATGATGTTAGCTGTGGGCTTTTCATAAATGGCTTTTATGATCTTTAAGTATGTTCCTTCTATCCCGACTTTCTCAAGGGTTTTTATTAAGAAAGGGTGCTGGATTTTGTCAAAGGCCTTTTCTGCATCGATTGACAGGATCATATGGTTCTTCTCTTTTTTTTTGTTAATGTGATGTATCACGTTGATCGATTTGCGAATGTTGAACCAGCCCTGCATCCCAGGAATGAATCCCACTTGATCATGGTGAATAATCCTTTTTATATGCTGTTGAATTCGATTTGCTAGTATCTTATTGAGAATTTTTGCATCCATATTCATCAGGGATATTGGCCTGTAGTTCTCTTTTTTTACTGGGTCTCTGTCTGGTTTAGGAATCAAAGTAATACTGGCTTCATAGAATGAGTCTGGAAGTTTTCCTTCCCTTTCTATTTCTTGGAATAGCTTGAGAAGGATAGGTATTATCTCTGCTTTAAACGTCTGGTAGAACTCCCCTGGGAAGCCATCTGGTCCTGGACTCTTATTTGTTGGGAGATTTTTGATAACCGATTCAATTTCTTCGCTGGTTATGGGTCTGTTCAAGCTTTCTATTTCCTCCTGATTGAGTTTTGGAAGAGTGTGGGTGTTTAGGAATTTGTCCATTTCTTCAAGGTTGTCCAATTTGTTGGCATATAATTTTTCATAGTATTCCCTGATAATTGTTTGTATCTCTGAGGGATTGGTTGTAATATTTCCATTTTCATTCATGATTTTATCTATTTGGGTCATCTCCCTTTTCTTTTTGAGAAGCCTGGCTAGAGGTTTGTCAATTTTGTTTATTTTTTCAAAAAACCAACTCTTGGTTTCGTTGATCTGCTCTACAGTTTTTTTAGATTCTATATTATTTATTTCTGCTCTGATCTTTATGATTTCTCTTCTTCTGCTGGGTTTAGGCTGCCTTTGCTGTTCTGCTTCTATTTCCTTTAGGTGTGCTGTTAGATTTTGTATTTGGGATTTTTCTTGTTTCTTGAGATAGGCCTGGATTGCAATGTATTTTCCTCTCAGGACTGCCTTCGCTGCATCCCAAAGCGTTTGGATTGTTGTATTTTCATTTTCGTTTGTTTCCATATATTTTTTAATTTCTTCTCTAATTGCCTGGTTGACCCACTCATTCGTTAGTAGGGTGTTCTTTAACCTCCATGCTTTTGGAGGTTTTCCAGACTTTTTCCTGTGGTTGATTTCAAGCTTCATAGCATTGTGGTCTGAAAGTATGCATGGTATAATTTCAATTCTTGTGAACTTATGAAGGGCTGTTTTGTGACCCAGTATATGATCTATCTTGGAGAATGTTCCATGTGCACTCGAGAAGAAAGTATATTCTGTTGCTTTGGGATGCAGAGTTCTAAATATATCTGTCAAGTCCATCTGATCCAATGTATCATTCAGGGCCCTTGTTTCTTTATTGACTGTGTGTCTAGATGATCTATCCATTTCTGTAAGTGGGGTGTTAAAGTCCCCTGCAATGACCACATTCTTATCAATAAGGTTGCTTATGTTTATGAGTAACTGTTTTATATATCTGGGGGCTCCGTTATTTGGCGCATAGACATTTATAATTGTTAGCTCTTCCTGATGGATAGACCCTGTAATTATTATATAATGCCCTTCTTCATCTCTTGTTACAGCCTTTAATTTAAAGTCTAGTTTGTCTGATATAAGTATGGCTACTCCAGCTTTCTTTTGGCTTCCAGTAGCATGATAAATAGTTCTCCATCCCCTCACTCTCAATCTAAAGGTGTCCTCAGATCTCAAATGAGTCTCTTGTAGACAGCAAATAGATGGGTCTTGTTTTTTTATCCATTCTGATACCCTATGTCTTTTGGTTGGTGCATTTAATCCATTTACATTCAGTGTTATTATAGAAAGATACGGGTTTAGAGTCATTGTGATGTCTGTATGTTTTATGCTTGTAGTGATGTCTCTGGTACTTTGTCTCACAGGATCCCCCTTAGGATCTCTTGTAGGGCTGGTTTCGTGGTGACAAATTCCTTCAGTTTTTGTTTGTTTGGGAAGACCTTTATCTCTCCTTCTATTCTAAATGACAGACTTGCTGGATAAAGGATTCTCGGCTGCATATTTTTTCTGTTTAGCACACTGAAGATATCGTGCCAAGCCTTTCTGGCCTGCCAAGTTTCAAAGGAGAGATCAGTCACGAGTCTTATAGGTCTCCCTTTATATGTGAGGGCACGTTTATCCCTTGCTGCTTTCAGAATTTTCTCTTTATCCTTGTATTTTGCCAGTTTCACTATGATATGTCGTGCAGAAGATCGATTCAAGTTACGTCTGAAGGGAGTTCTCTGTGCCTCTTGGATTTCAATGCCTTTTTCCTTCCCCAGTTCAGGGAAGTTCTCAGCTATAATTTCTTCAAGTACCCCTTCAGCACCTTTCCCTCTCTCTTCCTCCTCTGGGATACCAATTATGCGTATATTATTTCTTTTTAGTGTATCACTTAGTTCTCTAATTTTCCCCTCATACTCCTGGATTTTTTTATCTCTCTTTCTTTCAGCTTCCTCTTTCTCCATAACTTTATCTTCTAGTTCACCTATTCTCTCCTCTGCCTCTTCAATCCGAGCCGTCGTGGTTTCCATTTTGTTTTGCATTTCGTTTAAAGCGTTTTTCAGCTCCTCGTGACTGTGCCTTAGTCCCTTGATCTCTGTAGCAAGAGATTCTCTGCTGTCCTGTATACTGTTTTCAAGCCCAGCGATTAATTTTATGACTATTATTCTAAATTCACTTTCTGTTATATTATTTAAATCCTTTTTGATCAGTTCATTAGCTGTTGTTATTTCCTGGAGATTCTTCTGAGGGGAATTCTTCCGTTTGGTCATTTTGGATAGTCCCTGGAGTGGTGAGGACCTGCAGGGCACTTCCCCTGTGCTGTGGTGTATAACTGGAGTTGGTGGGAGGGGCCGCAGTCCGACCTGATGTCTGCCCCCAGCCCACCGCTGGGGCCACGGTCAGACTGGTGTGTGCCTTCTCTTCCCCTCTCCTAGGGGCGGGATTCACTGTGGGGTGGCGTGGCCCGTCTGGGCTACTTGCACACTGCCAGGCTTGTGGTGCTGGGGATCTGGCGTATTAGCTGGGGTGGGTAGGCAAGGTGCACGGGGGCAGGAGGGGCAGGCTTAGCTCGCTTCTCCTTAGGTGATCCACTTCAGGAGGGGCCCTGTGGCAGCGGGAGGGAGTCAGATCCACTGCCGGAGGTTTGGCTCCGCAGAAGCACAGAGTTGGGTGTTTGCGCGGAGCAAGCAAGTTCCCTGGCAGGAACTGGTTCTCTTTGGGATTTTGGCTGGGGGATGGGCGGGGGAGATGGTGCTGGCGAGCGCCTTTGTTCCCCGCCAAGCTGAGCTCTGCCGTCCGGGGGCTCAGCAGCTCTCCCTCCCTTTGTCCTCCAGCCTTCCTGCTTTCTGAGCAGAGCTGTTAACTTCTGACCTCCCAGACGCTAAGTCGCGCTTGCTGTCGGAACACAGTCCGTCCGGCCCCTCCGCTTTTGCCAGCCCGACTCGGGGGCTCTGCTTGGCCGGCGAGCCGCCCCTCCGCCCCGGCTCCCTCCCGCCAGTCCGTGGAGCGCGCACCGCCTCGCCGCCCTTCCTACCCTCTTCCGTGGGCCTCTCGTCTGCGCTTGGCTCCGGAGACTCCGTTCTGCTAATCCTCTGGCGGTTTTCTGGGTTATTTAGGCAGGTATAGGTGGAATCTAAGTGATCAGCAGGACGCGCGGTGAGCCCAGCGTCCTCCTACGCCGCCATCTTCCGGAACTCTGGGCTCTGAATTTTAAAGAGGTCTGAGTACGCTCGGATATAGTTGAAAGAATATGCAGCTGTTTGACTTTGAATAGTTTCAATCATATAGTTGCCATCTGAGTTCTTCAGTCACTTTCTCTCCTATGTATATCAGATGGAATCACATATGACTTACGGACTGATGCGGTCGGATCAGGCTTCGGGCAGGGGCGTGGAGCGCTGCCGCGTCCTCGCCGCCGAGCGATCTCCGCTCCGACACGGCCGGGGCGCCGTTTCTGCGGCCGAGAGGGAAAGTTTCTCGACGTCGAGACAGCGCTGGACTCGGGACCCTCCGGCCCCGGTGCCCTCCCTCTTCGCGCTCTCTGCCCCCTCCCTCCTCTTCCCAACCCGCTGAAGCTAAAACTCTCAAAATACATATTTTCAAACAAACATAAACATACAGCTCACCACCCAGAGAACTACACTAAATGAGATTATAAAGGACATGTGTAAGTGTCAGGGAAAGTGATCTGAAGTGGAAGATTTGAGGGATAAGAAAGAATGAGGAGCCAAAGCAATGCAGTAAATATCTGGGGGTGGTGGCGGGGGTGGGGGGACAAATGAGCACTAATTGTATAACCCTACTAAACAGAGAAGAAAATGAAACCATTTTGGATTACAAAATAGAGAATTAACTACAGAAATAGTACATAAATGGCAAAGAATAAACCATTTCAGTACTTTAATATAATTACTTTAACAAGAGAGCAAAGATTTTGATTGAAGTTACATTTGGTAAGTAAAGGATGCATGTTGAAATCCAATGAACCAATACAAAAAACCTGATTTTCAAATCAACCTCCTACCCCTTATCAAGCTTTACTACTAATTTTAAGCATAGAAGTGATAAGGAGGCTCTGCATAGCAGGGAGGGTATGAGCACTGAGGTAGCTACCCAAGTCTTTCTTTCTCTGGAAAGATATCCAGTCTGTGGTCCAGCCAGGAAGTCATTTCTAAGTGAGGTACATAAGTTATTACCTCACACAGCTGGGAGTGTTCATTCATGTCCATTTCATGTTCCCAGCTTACGTGATGTATTTGTACAGATAAATGCTTCATAAATTTATGGATTCTAAAAGGCTTATTATTATAAGTAATCATTTAGCCTGAGATTCCTATTTAAAACATTCCATTGATAAAGACTCACCTCCTAGAAAATATTGTTAATCTATTTACCTAGGATACCAGTAATCGTATTGATCAGGAAATTAGACCACGTTCACCTGCCTTGTTTTCTTTCCCCTGGGTATATCCTTCCTGTAATCTAGAAAGGAATGAATTAGAGGTTAGCTGTTTAACTCCTTTCTTTCCACTATAGTAACCAATGAAAGAAGCAAAATATGTAAGTTTCACACTGGTAGAAAATACAAAGTGGAATGGTAAGAAGATAATCCTTTAATACTACAGAAAGCAAAAACAGAAAAAACAGAGGACAAATAGAAGCATAAAATAAGATGATAGAATTCAATGTAAATTTTGCAGCAATCATATTATATGTTAGTGTACAAGTATGTTTGCATTCAAAGATGATAATCATTTGATAAAAATAAAATCTAATCATAACTTGTTTATGATAAACCTAAAATATAGTAATATAAAAAGTTTTAATGTAACACTTACATTCAGATAGGCATGGAAATACCAAGCAAAAGAAAGCAATGTAAAGTATATGGATGACATTCAAAATATACTGTGTTGCAAAAAGCATTCTTAGAAATAAAAGTTACTTCAAAATGGTAAAAAAGCATTCAGTTCACCAAGGAAGTATGCTATTTTAATTCATGTCTCAATAATGTTCTTAAATTGTGCAAGGCAATTGAAATAAATCCATAATCATAGTGGCCGATTCTATCTATCTATTGATTGATTGATTGATTGATTGTCATCCAAATCAAGTTGGGCATTCATTTGTTCAGCAAATAATTGTTCAGTGCCAGCTGTGTATCAACAACCATTTTTTCCCCAGGTATAATTGACAAATACAATTGTAATGTTTTATGAAGTGTACAATGTGATGATTTCATATGCATATACATTGTGAAATGATCACCCCAATCAAGCTAGTTAACGTATTCATCACCTTACATAATTATTATTTTGTGTATGTGTGGTGAAAACACTTAAGATTTATTCTCTTAGCAAATTTCAAATATATAATACATTTTTATCAACTCTAGCCACCACCTCTGCATTAGGTCTCCAGAACTTATTCTTTTTAAAACCTAAAAGTTTGTAACTTTTGGCCAACATCTCCCCTCCCCACCGCCCCTGCCCCTGCCCCCCCATTGCCACTGTTTGACATTCTGTTTCTCTGAATTCAACTTTTTTTAAAAAAAACTAGATTTCCCATATAAGTGATACTATACAGTATTTGCCTTTCACTGTCTGGTTTATTTCACTTGGCCTAATGCCCTCCAGATTAATCCCTGTTGTTGCATATGACAAGATTTCCTTCTTTTTATTGGCTGGATAATGTTTATTTACCCACTGATCAACATTTAGGTTATTTCCCATGTCTTGGTTGTGGTAAATAATGCTGCAGTGAATATAGGGGTGCAGTTATTTTTTTCAATATAGTGACTTCATTTCCTTTAAAAAAAAATGTCTAGCAGTGGAATTCCAGATCATGTGGTGATCAATTTTTAACTGATAGTTTTTTTTTTTTTTTTTTGAGAAATCTCTATATTGTTTTCCATAGTGGATGTGCCAATTTACATTCTTGTTCCCACCAATAGTACACGAGTTCCCTTTTCTCTACATCTTCACTGACATTTATTACCTCTTGCCTTTCAGATAATAGCCATTCTAACAGGTGTGACTTGCCTTTCCCCATGATGAGTGATGTTGACGTCATTTCATATACCTATTAGCCATTTGCAAGCCTTCTTTGGAAAATCATCTACTCAGGTCCTTTGCTCATTTTTTAAATAGATTTTATTTATTCATTTATTTATTTCGAGAGAGAGGGTATGTGTGAGCAGGGAAGAGGGGCAGAGGGAGAGAGAGAGAATCTTAAGCAGGCTCCACGCACTGTGCAGAGCCCAAATGACCATGAGATCATAACCCAAGTAGATATCAAGAGTCGGCCACTTAACTGACTGAGCCAACCAGGTGCCTGACTTTGCTCATTTTTTAATTGAGGTATTTAGGGTGGGTTTTTTTGCCATTGAGTTGTAACAGTTTCTTATATATTTTAGATATTAACTCCTTATGAGAGATATGGTTTACAAATATTTTTCCCATTCTATAGGTTGTGTTTTCATTTTGTTGATGGTTTGCATAGCTGTGCAGGAGATTTTTTTTAATTTTATTTTTTATTTTTTAAAATTTACACCAAATTAGTTAGCATATAGTGAAACAATGATTTCAGGAGTAGATTCCTTAATGCCCCTTACCCAGTTAGCCCATCCCCCTTCCTACAACCCCTCCAGCAATCCTCAGTTTGTTCTCCATATTTATGAGTGTCTTCTGTTTTGTCCCCCTCGCTGTTTTTATATTATTTTTGTTTCCCTTCCCTTATGTTCATCTGTTTTGTCTCTTAAAGTCTTCATATGAGTGAAGTCATATGATTTTTGTCTTTCTCTGACTAATTTCACTTAGCATAATACCCTCCAGTTCCATCCACATAGTTGCAAATGGCAAGATTTCATTCTTTTTGATTGCCAAGTAATACTCCATTGTGTGTGTGTGTGGGGGGGGGTGTATATATATATATATATACCACTTCTTCTTTATCCATTCATCCATTGATGGACATTTGGGTTCTTTCCATGCTTTGGCTATTGTTGATAGTGTTGCTATAAACATGGGGGTGCATGTGTCCCTTCGAAACAGCACACCTGTATCCCGTGGATAACTGCCTAGTAGTACAATTGCTGGGTCGTACGGTAGTTCTATTTTTAGTTTTTTAAGGAACCTCCATACTGTTTTCCAGAGTGGCTACACCAGCTTTCATTGCCACCAACAGTGCACAAGAGATCCTCTTTCTCCACATCCTCACCAATATCTGTTGTTGCCTGAGTTGTTAATGTTAGCCATTCTGACAGGTGTAAGGTCGTATCTCATTGTGGTTTTGATTTGCATTTCTGATGATGAGTGATGTTGAGCATTTTTTCATGTGTCAGTTGGCCATCTGGATGTCTTCCTTGGAGAAGTGTCTATTCATGTCTTTTGCCCATTTCTTCACTGGATTATTTGCTTTTTGAGTGTTAAGTTTGATAAGTTCTTTATAGATTTTGGATACTAACCCTTTATCTAACATGTCATTTGCATCTTCTCCCATTTGTATGTAAAGTCTTTAAGGATTAGGTTGGCTTGTCCTCTCTCCTATGGTCGTTTATCTGGGCTTCTTTACATAATGTTGTCTCATGGTTCTCAAAGAGCAGAAGCAGAAACTCCAGTGAGGAGTGAGACCTAATCTAGGAAGTAGAGCAATTTCATTTCATCCTCATTTCATTGGTTAAGACAAGTCAAATTCCAGCCCAGATTCAAGAGGAAGGGAAACAGACTGTTTTTTAATGGGTTGAATAATGATAGCAGTTACATTGCTAAGGGCATGGACAAAGAGAGGCATGTTTCATTGGGACTCTCAAGTGTAACTGTCAGCCATATAAGTAAAAGAAGAAGACCAAAAAAAAAAAAAATTGTAAATGAAGGAAAAATAAGAAAATGTGAAAAAAAAAAAAAAAAGAAGAAGAAGAAGAATCAGACCACTACTTGGCTCTGAATAATATTTGTACAACCATTATAATAATGTAAATATTATTTGTCAATTTGAATACAGAGTGATCATTTTGGGAAGGTGAAATGGTCATCCAGTGTCACAAAATATCAACACTCAATTTATAAAATGAATTAATTAAGGGAAAGTAGCATAGTATCACATTGTTAAAATTTGGAGTAAATACTTGAACAAATAACTTGAAGAATTGAAAGTTGTTGCCAGTAGGGAGTGGTTTGTAGACTGGCAAAACCAGGAATTCCTGCTTTACCTAGGGGCCTTTTGTCAATGTTGTAATGTGCATACAAGGGTTATGATTATTAAACTTTTAAGGAAAATCAAAAGCAAATGAAACCCAAATGCATACAGAAATAAAAATAATTAAGTTGATGTTTTGTTTTTTGTTTTTTTAAAAGCTTGATTATCCTGCCTAGAACAAATTCTTCCAATAATTAACTAGCATTATCTAAGATACTGAATAAGGCAAAATCTCTCTACACACTGTAAACTAGGATCTGAAATGAGCCTGTTTACTTACATTGACAGAATCCAGAAGGAAGTTTTTCTAATTGCAAGTCTGAAGAGAATGCCCTTTTAAAAAGGCATAGACTGTGCTTAATCACCGAAATAAGTCTTCAGAAATTTGAGTGAACTCAGAAATTCAACCTGAAAGCTGGGCAAATGTACCTTTGGGGGCAAATGTGCCATACCAGAACAGCCAGAAGAAGAATCTTTGGACTAACAAGGCCTGAATCCATTCCTGGATTGCACCAACAAACCTTTGGCAGGAAATCTTTGTGGTTGTTGGTGAAGCCTGGGCTGCAGGAAGTGAGGACCATCAGTGGTGCATTACATTTTGCAAAAGAGTCCCAACAATCAAAGCCAGGAAAGAAGCCCCTGTAAGCATCCAAAGGGTTTTGCATTTTTTATATTATGCTTTGCATTTAGTTTGCATACAATTCCATATTACAGTTTTTTTTTTATGAGCCCCTTCTCTTTTAAGAACCTAGCATACAGGAAAAGAATATCCTATTTCAATTCAGGAAAACAGCAGTAAAAGAAAGCCTGTTTGATATGAGGATTTGAAATGGGAGCTATGCATATGAACATACTTGCAAGCTGGGAAATGAAGGTGTAATTTGAGTAGAAACTATTTTTGCATACTATTTTTATTGCATTTATGGAAAATACCCATGGCAAAATGTATGTAAAAATATGCTGTATCATGTTTAGGATGACTGTATCTAGGCTGTAGGATTCTGGATTTCTTTTTTAACCTCAAATGGTTGTATTTTCTGTAGTAACTATAAACTACTTTTATGACAGGAAATAGCTATATTAATTTTTAAAAAGACTTAATAGGCAGTGACTTTTATATTGGAAAAATAGGAAAAGAAGCACCAGAACAAATTCTGGACGTGATCAACTTAGCAGGATGATTGTATTTGGTAGCAAAAATAACAAAAGTCAGTTCCTGCACAGGGTGGGCAACTGTCAGCTGGTCCTTTTGGTAGCTCCCTCCTCTTTTAATGCTCTTGGCATTCTTGACCACCAGGGTTATAACTCCATCCACACTTTTTCTTGATCCTAATTGGGTCTCTCCTTCTAAGATGGTTAGTAAGTTCATAATATTCTTATATGCCCTTTACTTCCTGATAGCACTCTGGCAATGTAAACAACATTGTGAAGGTTGTATGAGTTGACCTCATTAGATGGTATGAAACTATTTATTTAAAAGAACTTAAACCTTATACCTCAGTGAGGTACACATGGATACCTCAATATAGTATAATTTGTAGTAAAAATTAATACGTAAATGCAAAATCATCTATTGGCTACTCTTGTACACCTTCCCTCCCATTAAGGGTACAGCCTATTTCCCTGCTTGTTGACTTTGGGCTTGGCCACTTGATTTATTCTGACCAAGGAAGTATTAGCAGATATAAAGAAAACAGAAGCTTGAACTGTGCTTGTGTGGTCATCTCAGCCATTGCCATAAAAGGAATTTAGCAAGATTATCTCACTGGTCCAAAGAAGATAAGAGACATGTGGAACTGAGCTGCTCCCAGATGAGCCCTGCTCCAGTCAACCACCCAGGCATGTGAGCAATAATAAATTATTGCTATTTTGAGCCACTAAGTTTAGAGATGCATTGTTTTTTTGTTGTTATTGTTTTATTTTGAAAGAGAGAAAGAAAGTGTGGGAGAGAGGCAAAAAGAGAGGAAGAGAGAAAATCCCAAGCAGGCTCCACGTTGTCTGCATGGAACCCAATGAGGGACTCAATCCCACAAACTGTGAGACCTTAATCTGTGCTGAAATCAAGAATCATTCTCTTAATTGACTGACCCACCCAGGTGCTCCTAAAGATGCATTGTTATACTGATATAGAAATTGTTACTGGTAAGTGGGATGCTGTAGTTATATATGTATATATTTAGAATTGGGAAGTGGTAGGTTCAGAAACCTGTTAAAAGATTTAAGAGCATTGTTACAGGATGCTTTAAAATTTGCAAGCTGTGTTATGTGGTACATGATAGTACAGTGACTAACTGTCAGTTTGTCTGGAACTGAGAGGTTTCTTGGAATGTGGGACATTTAGTGCTAAAACTGGGAAGGGTCGTGGGCAAATCAGGATGAGTTGATGACCATGTGAAATGTTGAAACATTTGGTAGGGTTGTCTGGAGTAAAATGTAATGTGGTAAATGGACCTTAAAACCTTGTCCACTTGAGTAAGATGATAGCCAGGTAGATATCAAAATCATGAGAGGTGCATGTAATACTATTCTGCAACTCGTAGGATCAGGGAAGAATTGTCCACTTTGCAAGCAGAATTGCTGGCTTGGAAGCTAGGACTTTTTCTCATTTCTAGACTCTTCTGCCAGCAAAATTTCAAAACAAAGGTGCAGACCATGAGATATATGCCCAGAGTAAAAACCAAGTCAAGGATATGACCCCAATACCCTTCTGTTAAATTCTCTACAAGTGATAAGGTGGTTTCCAGTGGACACTTTCACAGGCAGTAGGTCTCCTAGAAAACATATGAGTCAATATGCCCAAAAAACAAAAAAATTAAGTCTGGAGAGAAAGACATTTACCTCCAAGAATTGTGGAATCAGATACATAGAATGCCCACAAGGTATTTGAAAGACGTATCTTACAAAAGTGCCATAAATCTGAACTGAAAGGTACTAATGCTGTTTTAAATCATAAAAAAAAAAAAAAATGTTTCTGGGCTCCCAACTTGTTGCACAAAGAAGCAGTCTGAGAAAGGGAAAGATGTTTCATTGCCAAAAATAATTCATTTTACGATGCTGTCTTCAAATATGATGAAAGAGAATGAAAAACACGTGAAGCAGCTCTGAACACACTGAGCTCAGGCCAGGAACAGACCTCCCCTTGGCCTATTCACAGACGGTGAGAATAAATGCTTGTTCTAAGCCACTTAATATTGGGATGGTTTGTTACAGTCAGCAACAGCTGGCTGACGCAAAGCCCTTTGTATATGCTCACAAATCAATGTGAGACTCCATCCCTACTTAATTTTTTAATTTTTTATTTTCTTTTTTAACATTTATTTTTGAGAGAGAGAGAGAGACAGAGAGTGAGTGGGGAAGGGGCAGAGGGAGGGACACATAGAATCCGAAATGGGCTCCAGGCTCTGAGCTGTCAGCATGGACCCCGATGCAGGGCTCAAACTCAGGAACCGTAAGGTCATGACCTGAGCCAAAGTCGGACGCTTAACCGGCTGAGCCACCCAGGCACCCCTCCATCCCTACTTTAAAGGAAATTTAAAGGTGGTGAAAATAACAGACGCCTCCAAGAACAGCATATCTTCTTGTTCTAATTGCAAAATGAATATTTAATACATATTTATTGACTTGGTATATGGCTTAAGGTTGCTAAGCTATATTTTGGAATATGGGACAGATATGCTCCGTATCTTAATATTATTGTAATATCTGGGGAATGTGGCCCATTCCTGGTATGATTGATGCTAAAAAGGTGGAAATTAGAAGTAGTAAAGCATATGTGATATAAATCAAAATATTCTGCTGTAGTCAATCACATGGCAAATAGCTTATAATCTTGATATGATATTTGGTTATGTTTTCACATTAGGAAGAATGCCTCAGTAAGGTGTAGAGCTCCAAATATTATGAAAATGTCAAGGTTACAAATAGACTCAAAGTAATTATAAATTATAGAATTTTAGTATATAAAGTGAAAAGCAAAATAAACACATAATTAGATGATTGAGCAAAATGCTTTTGCTATGTTTTAGAAAATAGGTTTTACATGTGAGTAATAAAAACTAATAAAAACTACTAATTATTATTTTATTATTTTAATTAATGTTTATGGTTTATTTTATTTCAACCAGTTTAAAATAATGCTTTCCATTTTATATTTCCAGAAATTGCATCTCTATAGTTTTCAAAGCAGAACTATTTCATAGCAGCATTAAAGACAAAAAAGTTGACATGCAAAAAAATGAATGAATGAAGTTAATTTTTCACTTATCAAAAAAGGATTTCCCACTACTCCAGTTATAATACACATTGAGTAATCAGTCAAAGCCATTTTTTGAGTGCTTACTTGGGGCAAAGCACAGGGGGAATATATAAATGTTTCCTTATCCTTTTAAATGTCATTTAAATAAAAGAAGCAGAGAGAAAAAGAAGCGAAAAGTTGAAATCCCAAATATTAGAAATGTATTGTATAAATATAAATTTCATTTGTAAAAACTCACTAAAATATCTGAAGAATAATTGGAGTGAATAGAATTCAAGGAAACTTCCTGAGGTTCTCAGAAAATAACTCTGGTTTATAAAAGTAAATGCATTGCTGATTAATGCCATTCACTCTTTTCTTAAATACGTAACATAGAATCACCTCCATTCCCAGAAAGTACATTTTAACTTCAGTCTCTAACAACAGATCTCAGTGACTGTATAATTATGTGATTCAATCAGGGAATAACCTTCTTACCAACTTTCTTATTAAATCACTTCTGCTTCACAATCGGAGAAGCCATCAACCTTCCTATGAGAGTGGCTCTGTCTCAGAATAGTGAGAACTTTACCCTGAGAATTGACACCTAGGCTACACTGGTCTAGAGTTATTGTCTGGAGACACTTGCATCATTACCACTCATGTATCTGTTCATTGCATAAACCTTCACTTTGGCAATGAGGAGGCTAAAAATAGCCAAACATCCACAAAAATGTTGTTCCAACTTCATACTCCACTAGTCATCAGGTAAAATGATCTTGTCATCACTCTGTTGAAAATAAAAAGGGAAACACTATTTAGATTTAACATGCCCAAGCTCCACTTTGCCTCCTCTGCTCTCACCTCCCACCTACTCTTCCTCTGATTTTTTTTTTTCTCTCGGTAAATGTCATCACGATCTACCGCACTGCCTAAGCTGAGTACATCACAGTCATCTTTGCTTTTCTGTCATATATCCGGGTTCAGATAACTTACAAATTATCTTTCTCTATATTTTTAACTTTCATTTCCACTGCCTGGCCCATCATATGAATTCAATAGATGATAACTGTTACTGTACACTTCTCAGCAAGGCCCTTTGCTGCAGTCTACTTTCCTAATCTCATCTTTAGCTGTATCTTCTCATGCTCACTGGACTGTACAGTGTTTCCTAAACATGCACTTTCAGACAGTGATTTTGCACAGGCTAGGAGCTCTGTTTGGGCTGTCTTCACCCAGTTTTTCTACCAGATGAACTGCTACTCAATATCAAATTCGCAGCCTATATGAGAATTAATGACATTTAATTAATGACATTCCCTGACACTTAATGAACTCCCTGATTATGTTCCTATCAAGTTTTCTATCCACTTTATTTATTTATTTATTTACTTATTTATTTTTTCAATTTTAGAGAAGAGAAAAACAGAGAGAGAGAGAGAGAGAGAGAGGGAGGGAGGGAGGGAGGGAGAGAGAGGTAGCATGTGAACTGGGAAAGGGGCAGAGGGAGAGAGAGAGAGAATCTTAAGCAAGATCCATGCCGGGCATGGAGCCTGACATGGGGCTCTAACTCACAACCGTGAGATTATGACCTGAGCCAAAATCAAGAGTTGGACAGTAACCAACGGAACATCCTCAAGTTTTCTGTCCATTTTTACTATGTCACTTGTCACTATGCATTTTAAATGTTTACTCTTGTTTCCTATGATTGCATCCTGAGAGTAGGAGTCGTGTCTGATTTATTTTTGAATTTCCAGAGAATACCAGAGTGCTTCAAATAGTAAAGGTGCTCAATAAGCTGTTGATAGTCTTCTGTCCTCTATGCAAACATTAAAGATCTCATGATTTATAAAAGACTTGAATGTAATAACGGTGTCTGTGCCATGCCAGGTGTAGAAGTAATCGTCATTTGGAACCACAGATGATAGAAATTTTCATTAGGCCACTAAAAGTGCTATAGATGCAGATAAGTCTGCCAAATTTATCATATAAAAATACAGCACCTGCAGTTAAATTTGAGATCAGAGGGACAATAAGTAATTTTTAGTATAAGTGGGTCTCAAATATTGCATGGGACATACTTACACTAAAAATTTGTTTGGTCTCTATCTGACCTTCAAATTCACCTGGCCATCCTGTTTTTATCAGGCAATCTGGTCAAAGGGAAGTAGAAAGTGTACAATGGACGATAAGCAGTAATTACGGTAACTATAAACCTTGGTTTGCCCTCAGGAGGACTGGTTTACATTTACTGTCTTCATTAACTTTCTCACTTCATGATCATTCCCACCTAGACCCTCAAATATGACTAGATTTGGATGTGGATTATATGATCACAGCATGTGTCAGTAGTGGCTCAAATCATTATTTAGCAGAGATGACAAGTATAATATTGTGATTAGTTCTAGTAATACACTGTTAAAATTATTACAAACCCAAACGTTCAACTTTGACAGCAGAGGAATGCAGTTGGAAGAGTGACATTTCTGGACAGGGTGAAAAATCGTGGATGGAATTGGAGACACTCATTCAGCTGACTTGGGAAACAGAGGGTAAGTACTGTCATGTATATTATAATGTTGAACAGGGCGTAAATAAATGTATTGGATGTCACTTTAGCGAGGGCGGAGATAGTAGCAAATTTAGAAGGCAGGACCGTTAGGACCCTAACTACCTGACCTTTTCAACCTCTCTAGTTTCCCCTTGCAGCATTTTCCCTCTTGTGCAATCTGGTTCACTTACTTTGTCCCTCTTTTGGTTTCCTGAATGCAACTGTCTGCCTCCCTCTTCAGAACCTGCACATGTGGTGTTTGGTGTTCCTTACTCTGACCAGTCTTTCCTCCCCTCCTTTCCTCTGGGCACCCTCCATTACTGTCCCCCCCCCTCCTTCCATTTAATTCCCCTTTCCTCAGTTCATGCTATAGTACTTTTTAAAAAAAATTATTTGTTTTGAGAGAGAGAGAGAGAGAAAGAAAGAGAGGGAGGGACAGTGAGAGAGGGAGAGAGAGAACCCCAAGGAGGCTCTGTGCTGTCAGCACAGAGCCTGATTTGGGGCTTGATCCCACAAACCGTGAGATCATGACCTGAGCTGAAATCAAGAGTCAGACGCTTAACCAGCTGAGCCACCCATGCACCCCACATGGGTGTGTGTGTGTGTGTGTGTCTGCATGTCTGCGTGTGTTTGCGTGTGTTTGCGTGTGGGTGAGCCCCTGGAGGATATCAGGTTTCCCAGCTAAACATTAACTATATTTCCCTTCTCTCATATTTATCTCCATTTATAATAATGTATTTGTGCTGTTATTTGGTTATTCTATGTCTTCTCTGTTGCACTTTCTATGATTTCAATGTATTCAACACATCTAGCATTAAATAAATACTTGTAGCAAGTATGTGTGACTATAGGGAAAGAGTTTAATAGAAGTAAAATTTAATAAAGACTCCAGCTGTCCAGATGCAGAATGGGCTGCCTTTAAATTACTGAGCTTGTGATCACTTGACATTTTTAACCAAAGGATGAATGACCATCTGTCAGTGACAAGGATGTTCCAGAAGGTTTATACAAAAAATGGAGTGGGAAGTTGATGGCCCCTAAAGTCTTTTCTGACCTTTATATTCTGTGACTTACAAATGAACTTTACAATACAACTTGCTTATAATATAGAACTGCCAGTATTTTTCAATCTTAATTATCCTGAAATACGAATAGAATGAGACCCACTGATTATTGAACATTGAATTTCTGATAAATATTGATTAAGTCAGTGAGATTGAGAGATGGTTTTCTTTATTTTTTTTTTTCTTTTTCAGGGAAGGATTTGAAGGCACACTTTAATTCATGGAGGTGCCAAGTGGAAGTTTGCGGTAGATTGAGATTTAGAACTCAAGATTCAAGAACTCTCCTTTGCATATCAGATAGTGAGTTTCTGAATTCTTCAATCTTTTAAAGCCTAAGGAAAAGAAGCCTAAGGAAAATAATGTGAAAGCATTCTCAATTTCCTAAGGTAAAGTAACCTCTACATCCAGCCAGGATGGGGCTTGAACTTAAAACCCCAAGCTCAAGAGTTGCATGCTCTACCGACTGAGCCAGCCAGACACCCCTAGCAAATGCTTTTTAAATATTAGTGCATTAAGCCCTGATAAGAAAGAACCCTCCAATAGAAACGCTTTTAAATTTTAAATTTACAGAAGAGGAAACTAAGATAAATAGGTATTTCAGATAAATAGATGTTAAGTCAGTTGATTGAGGCCATAGGTTGTAAGTAGTGAAACTAAGATTTGAACCAAGTCTGGTTGCAGATTGATACTGTTAATCATTGTGTGATGGCAACTACAGTTGTAACAGTACAGGAGGATAAGAGTGAAATTATCTTGCCCCATTCCTTCCTCATGTCTTTTACCACTTCTTAGAGGCAAGCATACTTAGCCTTTGGTGTTCTAACTATGTCTGGTAGATATCACCATAACTTTAAACACCTTTATTTTTTTTCTTTTTTTTTTTTTTTTTCAACGTTTTTTTTTTTTTATTTATTTTTGGGACAGAGAGAGACAGAGCATGAACGGGGGAGGGGCAGAGAGAGAGGGAGACACAGAATCGGAAACAGGCTCCAGGCTCCGAGCCATCAGCCCAGAGCCTGACGCGGGGCTCGAACTCACGGACCGCGAGATCGTGACCTGGCTGAAGTCGGACGCTTAACCGACTGCGCCACCCAGGCGCCCCAATCTGAGATCATTTTAACTTCTTTCCTTATAATTGTTCAAAATTATGCTACATTTTTCTTTGCTTAAATGAAGACCAATGCCTTTATCATACAGCTCTAAGGATTTTCTGTATTTTATTTACTTTATTAAAGAGATATTATAATGGCCTCCTCATTCATTGGTCATATATGTCAAATATTAGATTCAATTTTATAAGTAATCATTGCAACAGAGTTTATAATATTGTTATTTCCTACAACAATATCAGTATCTATACACATAAATATACATAAATGAATCACTCTTTATACTTAAAGATTTTTACAGATAAGCATAATTATATATTTGTATAATAGGAAAAAATATATAATGTTACTATATATGTAAACATAAATTATATCAGTTTAAAATTTGTCAGTATTATGTAGCATGTGGTCTTAGTTCTTTAGTTAATAGGAACCATTGATATGCCTATGATAATCCTTTAGTCCCCAAGGAATATAAAATAACTATACCAAGAACCCTATTGAAACAAGTTTAACACTGAGTTACCCTTTCCTCACTAGGTCAGCTAGTCCTCTCGACAAAACCAGTAATTCTGAGACTTTTATCTTTTTTAAGATTTTTTTTTTGAGAGGGGGTAGGGGCAGAGAGAGAGAGGGAGAGAGAATCTCAAAAAGGCTCCGCATTCAGTGCAGAGCCTGTAGTGGACCTCAATTCCATGACCCTGGGATCATGACCTGAGCTGAAATCAAGAGTCAGACACTCAACCAGCTGTCACCCAGGCATCCCAGTAATTCTGAGACTTTTAAACAAACCCAGTTCACTTTGTCCAGTACATGAAGATATTATGGTTGCTTACTGTGGTTCTCATTTAAATTTTCAAGGGAACTTTTTAGTGTATTCTCATCATTAGATGCAACTTTTTTATCCGCTTCTTATAATGGTGTTGAAAAAGATAGTAAATATTCTGAATGGCCTAGTTGCTGAGATTTGTTAAAGGAACATGGACATCCCTCACTCACAAGTTTATATCTTTCCTATCCCAACTAACGGGAGGATCCAGGAGAAAAAGAAAAGGGGAAAGACACATAATTAGTAGGATGGCAATAATCTAAGGAAAGCAACGGAAAATTATGTCTCCTGTACTGATGTAAATCTATTAAGAGCATACATATTTTATTCATATGGACAATTATATTTCCCTGGATATTTTGCTATTGAAGTTACTCAACATCTAATTTTTTAACATAATTGTTTCCATCCCATTTGAAATATTCAGATTTGGCCAACTATACCATAATAACATTAAACATGCATGTAATATTAATACTAAAATTTTAAATCTTAAAACAATCAGTATATTCCTGTGAAAATTTTGGTCCAAATAATTTAAAAGTGACTTAGTATAAAACATAAGATTGTATGATAGAACGGAACATTCTATCAAAGGCTTTAAAATAATAAAATGGTGAGTAAAGTTTGCGTTAGAGGTAAACATGAAGATATTCTTATATAATTACTGTGGGCATAATCATGCGAAAAATAATTAATGTCTACAAATGGAAAATATCAACATTCACTGAGTAATCAGAAAGTATTCACATCCATATATTTTCTTGGGAAATACCGAAATAAACATCTACACTGCATATAGAGTAACTGCATACACTGCACACACAATATTGTCTAATATTTTATTATCAGTATATTAATCACTGGCCAAGCTGCCGTTGTTTGCAGACATAAATTGCTTGTATAAAGTTTATGCAAAATAATGATCTCCTTCAACAAGGCTTGGACCAATGTTTCTAGAGACAACTGTGCTAAGGTGACAACTATTACCCCATTCACAATTCCAATCACCTGTACATCCATAACTTTACTCCAAACTGATGGTGTTTAGCATGATGGACATTTGGGGGTTTTACTAAAGTGTTAAATCAATATATGGAGTGGGAATAAAAACAATAAGATTTTAACCATTGGTTAAACCTTAAATAAATTCCTCAAATTGTTATGGGAGGATGCCATTGACTTCAGTAACCATTCTGGAAAAAGGCAAGGATATGCAAATACTTATATGAAGAGAAATGAGAGCAACCAAGTTTTATGTATGTTTACTTTGTTAAGAAATGTAGAAAATGTTAGATATATTCTCACGTTGGAAGGAAGTGACTATTTTCAGCTGTGGCCCTGAAAATGTATTTTCCTATGGTTTTAACCTATTATTCTAAAAACTGTCTTGTTTGACAATATCTATCAAACATTTATTGCCAGATAGAATGATAATAGCATGAGGGTGAAACATACCTGCATCAAACATAGTAACTGTTAGAGCCCCCATAGAAAAATAGTCTACAAAATCTTTTATATAACACTTTCTTTCAAGTTGAGTTAATCTTAAAGTAGCTAGAATGTTTAAGAACAAGAAAAGGTAAAAAGGTGTTATTCATAAAGGAAATAAGCACAATTAAATATAATCAATTTGAAAAGAAGACAAATATATATACTTAAGGAAGAATGAAATATAAATAGGCTCATTTATTGGAATAAGATGGGAATCATGATTTCCCTGATTCTAAGAAAATGTTTATTGGGTTAAGGACAATTGTGAAAGGGGAAGTCAGTCTCAGGCAAAAAGTAAAGAAAAGAATATTGCAATGCTTATTTTAAATACGAATCTTATAGAGGGGGTGGATAATCACACAAATCAGTGCTATATTGTCTTCTTACTTTGCTCTTGGTCTTTTGCTACTAGCATCTTTTGTCACGGGGAAGTTAATGTTATTTATGTTTGAGAATACATTTCTTCTATTTAAAAGTCCTCAGTGGTTCCTTACTGCTTACAAAATAAGTCTGAAACTACAGAACAAGGCAATTGTAAATGTGACTCCAGTTTTCTTTTCAACTTCATGCTCTCTGTATCACCAATAAGTGCCATTTGCCAGAACAACAGGCATTTGTATTCACACTCTCCCTTGACTTCAGCCTTCAAGGCTCTCAGAACAAATGCCACCAACGTCTGCCTCTTTCTTAGATGAAGCAATCACTAGAATAATACAATCTATTTGTTTTGAAGATATATCTGTATCTGTTAATGTATTTAATCTGTAAGGTCCTAGAGGCCTTACATGCTGCTTTATTCATCTTCATAGCTATGTTTTTCAGGCTCAGTAGAAATTCGATAAATTCTTTTCTAAATGAAGGCTGATGTTATAAGCTATTTCTTTATTACTCTCTCTCCAAACAGACCAGTTTGTGTGTGTGTGTGTGTGTCTTTTTAATAGTGTGCTTAGATTTTTATGACCATACATTAGCAGACTAAAGGATTTTAATAAAGATCTATTAACGTGCAACTTAAAAGAAAAATCAAGGTTGAGTATCCAACTAGGTTTTCTTTTTAAAGGAATGGCTTTCAAATTTTGTGATTTAAGGTTCAGATATCAGAGACATAAGAGAGTTGATACCCTCATTTTTCTCTTGTTTGTTCCAATATATTTATTTGCTTGATAAATATTAGAGATATTCTTTGTCTAATTACATGTTTTATTTCCAACTGAATATACATTTCCAAAAGTTTAAGATGTTTTCCAAATATGGGACTAAAGTTTTTACAAACTCACATAATTGAATGTGAGGAAATCAGGGAAGTTCTTAGGCATACACACTTAAACACACAAACAGGTACACATAAAATTTGTTTTTAGATTGTTATCATATTAGGAACCCAAAAACACCAATAATGAATAAGATATAGCAGTTTGTTAAGGTGAATATTCAAACATATATAATTATAAGAATATGGTAAAGCCTTGGTTTGTGAGCATGATTCATCCTGGAAACATGCTTCTAATCCAAAGCACTTGTATATCAAATTGAATATCAAGAACCAATGGCTCAGTTGTGATCACGTGATGTTTGGCATCATGTACTACTCCTATTGTAAGACATCACTTATTTATCAAGTTAAAATTTATTATAAATGTTTGCTTGTCTTGTGGAACACTCGCAGAACAAGTTACTCGCAGTCCAAGGTTTTACTGTAATTCATGTAGTTTATGTTATATTATAAATTAATTTTCCCCTCTAAGGTTTCTTTTTTACATGTATAATGGATACTCATGTCCTTATAAATTGTGAGTTGTGTGTGTGTATACATATGTATACATGTGTGTGTGTGTATAATTAATCATCACGCAAGTTGTATACATACATTGTTATTCAGCACCCAAACACCCATGACATTATGTCAGATTTCTGATGAAAGAAAATTATATTTTCAGTATATTTTCAGGAAATATTTTATAAAGAGTGATTTTATATCTACAGTCTTGCCTCTAATCACAGATTGTATTTTGCTCATGCCCATAATTTTTGAACAATAATTTTAGAGCAACATCTATATGTCATGTCATTTGTATATACTTAACAGATTCTGTGATTAAAATTACAACAATATATTTTGCTTAACATTAAAACAGTGTAGTTCTTAAGGAGTTATTGACAAGAATAGAGCTTGGAGTGAATGCTCATTCAAAGAAAAAAGCTTTCTTCTCTTCCATTTTTCTTTTCTGTCTCTTTAAGTTTTGGTAGATTTGGGGTGTCCATGCTATAATTTAGCATCTTCTTTTTTTTTCACATTATTTTCCAGTGAACTACCAACTGTCTGCCTGCTGTATTATTTTATTGTAATTTATTTTTCTTAAAACACAAACCAAACCATGTGACCCCGCTGTTTAGAGTCCCTCAGTAGTTCCTCAGGGCTAACTGGGATAAAAGACTCTCTTCAGTCTGGTCCTGCCTGTCTTCTAGCCTTATCTTTCAACATTTGTTCACCAGATGCTCTGTACTTGGGCTATTTGTGGGTCCTCATTAAGCCATGCAATTTCACCTTTCCAAGCCTTGCCCCTTGTTATGTTAGAAAACTGTTGGGGCGCCTGGGTGGCGCAGTCGGTTAAGCGTCCGACTTCAGCCAGGTCACGATCTCGCGGTCCGTGAGTTCGAGCCCCGCGTCAGGCTCTGGGCTGATGGCTCGGAGCCTGGAGCCTGTTTCCGATTCTGTGTCTCCCTCTCTCTCTGCCCCTCCCCCGTACATGCTCTGTCTCTCTCTGTCCCAAAAATAAATTTAAAAAAAAAAAAAAAACCAAAAACTGTTGCGCTCTTCAAGATGTAACTCAAAATGCTGTTACTTGCTTTCTTCCTCTGTCCTATACGTATCTGTATGTGTAGCCCAGTTGCCATCAATCTATCTTTATTTTGTTAGTGGTGTATATATCTGACCCATACTTGACTGGGAATGCCTCTACATCTTTGCATCTCCTTAGAACAATACTGTACTTAGTGTAAAAAGATAGAGTGACTGACATTGGGGTAAATTAAGTATTTATCTCACAAAACAATTGCCACTGGTAAGTTTGGACACGATTAATTTAGAATATAGGATTTTTGCTTCTACCTCTTTTTCATCACCTACGTGTAGGAAGACTTTCTTTACACTGGATCTATCGCCTCATATTTGTTTGCAAGCTTCTAAATTTTCAAATATGTAAATATTCCTCCCACTTTGCTGACAATTATGTATTTAAACTCAAATTCAGTGAGTCAGAAGCAATAGAATGATATTATCATAAATATGTATACATATGTTATATAAAACTTGTATAGGTTATATACACATAAATATATATATATATTATATATATTTATATATATTATATATATATAATATGTAACACATACCACACACATATACAACATACACACATCACATGAAACCATATGTGTGTGTTATATAAATTATTGTATATATATTTACATCCACTTATCTTTCCAATAAATTTATGAGGACTAGATATATTCAAATTAAAAAGCTATGAAAATATCTAGGATATTATAGCATGGACTATAATAATATATATATTATATATAATATATATAATAATAAATATATAAATTATAAATATATATAAATATATATAATAAATTATAATTTTATATATTTATAAATTTTATTTTATATATTTATATTTTTATATATTTATAAATTATAATTTATATATTATAAATATATATAAATAAATAATAAATATATAATAATTATATTATATATAATAATATATAATAATATAATATATTATATAATAATATATTATATAATATATAATAATATAATATATTATATAATAATATATTATATAATATATAATAATATAATATATTATATAATAATATATATTATATAATATATATAATATATATGTTATATAATATAATATATTATATAATATATATATAAATATATAATTTATATATAATATAAATGTGGAAATTGACAAGCTAATTGAACCATAACAGAGGCAGTGCTTAATATATTATAAAAATAGAAACATATATGTATATATATAATTTGTCATAAATATACCTAATACTTTTTCCATTATTTCTGCATGTTAAAATCCACCATATTGTTAAAATGTTACTAAGTTCTTAAAGATGTTTATACTATAGTTTGTAACTATTGTCTGCATGTATGATGCTGCCTCTTTAATTATCGTGATCCAAACATTTCTCTTCAGTGTCTAGATATTATTCTTAGATTCACATTTTGAAAGTCAACGTAAATAACGTAATAGCATAAAGTTGCTTTGAGCTACCTACACAAAACGTTTTCAATATTATTTAAACCAGTGGTTTCTAAGCGGGGGTGATTTCACTCTCAAGCAGACACATAAAGATGTCGATTTTGATTGCCACAACTTGGGGAGGGGGTGCTACTGACATCGAACAGGCTGAGGCCAAGGGTGCTGTTCTGTTAAACATTCTACAAGGAACACTTGACCCAAAATGTCCCCACATTTGATCCAAAATGTTGCTGTTGCCAAGGTTGAGAAACCCTGGTTTAAGCAAGTTGTGTTCAGTCCCTACATTTGGAGAATCAATGAAGACTATGAAAAGAAGTAGCCCAAATGCCCATGTGACCTAAGTAGCCTTAAGTAGAATCCAGTTCTGTTATTATTTTGTATTTCAAAATCATTTTTTAAAACCTTTCAAAGCCTCCACCCAAGTAATGCTATTTTCCGTTTCTTTCTGAATTTGTTGATTTGGGGCCCATAATCATATCTTAATAATTCTTTACACTGGGGTCAATTCTTTTTGTTCAGGTCCATGACAGATGCATCATAATAAATCACACATACCTGTGTTCAGCGAGACAGGTTTCCACAGAAACCTGTTGTAATCCACTATTTCCTGAAAGACATCTTATATAAAGGGTAGAATAGAACCAGGGAGCTAATCTAGTCCCTCTGGCCTCTCTAGGCAACAGCCTAACTAAATTATGCCATGTAGATTAAATAAATAAATAAATAAATAAATAAGCAAGCAAGCTATCCTTAGACAAAAAACATTTCCTACTTTCTTTAGCATCCAGTTCAACTCAGTTGAAATGATTGAGGCAGTGTATAAGTGCGAAGGAAACTAGGAACACTGACATCCTTAATTTATTCTCAAAATAAGATGTGGGATAAAAGGTACTAAACTAAATGATTTGTTGCCATGACACCAAAGTATTAGGAGTCAACTCTGAAAAAGTTGCTCTGTTAAAGTCCATTGAAAATTATGTTCCATTTGGAGTTAAAAATATGTTCTGAGTCTCACTCTCAGTATATTTGTAATTAGGTTTTTAATCAGTTTATTAAATGGGACTCCTAGTAACATTTGTAATTCCATTTGAGATCTATTTCTGTGAAGAATTTCACATAAAGTCCCATTTATATATGTGAGTGTGTGTGTATCTTGGACTGTGCATATATATGGTACATGTATGTGTGATATATATTTGATATGTATGTGTGTGGATATATATACTTAAAATTGCTATAAATATAAATACTTACAAATATAAACTTTCATCCCCCTGAAGAATAACCGTACAATGATGGATGCTGAACACTTGTGTTATAGTTATTTATTCCTTTACGGAAAACCATTTACTGAATTAGCTGGGAGGTAGCTTTGTACATATTGAGTCACATTTTTTGTCTGTTAATTCATACATTTTAACTAAAAATGAAACCACAGAAGGTATTTTAAGACAGTATTATAAAAACCCTAATCTTCATTGAACGAGGGATAGTTTTATTTCAGTGAAAACAAATATTTTAATCCATATTACCTGCCTTCAAGGAAGATATAATTTGTTGCAGTATATTGTCAACAAACAATTTTAAGACAAGTCAGAATAAAGAATATCTTATAATAGAGTTAGAAGTAAAATGCAATAAGATGGAGTAATTGTATCTGATTGGGCTTAAAACAATCATTATTACGAAGATGACTTTTGAGCTAGGTTTTGAAGAATTAGGAAGATTTCCATAAATAAAGGATAAAGGTATCAAGATATAGTTTCAGGCAACACATCCCTTCTTATAGTCAATTAAATTTAGCTTCTGATATAATGCATTTTGTTTTCTATAAACTTTCAATAAGAATGTGAGATCATAGTTTATCACAGTCTGATCCTGATACATGAGGCTAAGTTCAGATAAATTGTCCTAGCTTCTGTACTTTAATTTTTAGAATACGTACCATTTGTCACCTAAGTTAGCTCATAGTAAAAATAAATTATAATAATTTCTAAAAGTAGACACTCTGACTTTAGTTTCCCATGACAAAAGCATGTATTTGTGTTGTAGTGCGGTTAGTAAATTTATTTCTCTTTGTTTCATTATGGTCTCTAAGCACACAGAAAAGAGTCTCTTTAGTTTTTTTTCAGTTTACATATGATATAGCAGGCAAAGTAAGGGTGGAGTGGTCAGTAGAAGTGAGATCGTGCAAGGTTGTACAATTAAGTTAAAAAAATCTAAAGTTAATGCTAAGAGTGGGTGACTTTACGTCCCACGAAAGATACCAGATGACATTTGACTGCTTCTACTAGTCCTTACTAAGCTGTGTACTAATTTATGTGACCCTCCCAGGTAACAAAAATGTTTTAATCCAATTATGCACTAACCAATGTCTACTGTTGAGCATTCTATCCCCCAGAGGATGGACAAAGGGAATAACTCTCCTTATAATTCCTGTTAACATCTCTCCTAATATGCTAGGAACCAGAGGAATCCGGTTCCTCTGCCAGGCAACATAACCTTTTCTGCTAAGTGTCAGGAAATATTCCAGCCTAACCACCTGCAAAATTGTAATGAAGGTAGAGAATAGTATTATAATTGAATATACTTGATACTTTATTCTCATTTATTGCTCTTTTTCCTCCACTTAGAGCACCCACTCTTTCTTTCTGATTCCCTTCCACCTCACTGACCACACCATCTCTGTAATTGTGGCTGGCTGCTTCCATTTCCCCCTTCCTGAATGGTATTCATGTCCTGTGGCTATAGATACCATCTCATTACAAGATACTCTGTATCCCCATGGCTTTAAATAAATTCTATATGGTGATGACTTCCAAATGTATAGCCCAAGTTTCTGCCACCTCTCTTCACCACATACTATTTTTTCAAGTTTGGACTCCTATAGTCTACTTCTTCCTTAGTGTCACTGTGATAATGATATTGCATACCTAGTAGGCATCTTAGTTGAATATATCCAATACCTAACTCTTGATTCTACTGCCCCCCACCCCGTGCAATTTTCCCAATACCAGTATAACACCATCATTTGTCAGTAGCTCAGGCCAACACACTGACAGTGTTCTTGATTTGCCTCTTTTCTTCTCAACCCACAGTGAACTGATTGCCCTTTCCTATGGTCTCGACAGTCAGACTATAGTTTCAGTCTCACTGATACCATTTCTGCTAGTACAGCCTTAATGCTTCATCTCTTTCAAGGAATTGGAAATAGTCTTCTAGCGGGTATCTCCTCATCCTCCTTCTACCTCCTCCTGCCAGTGTAACCTAGTTCATTTCCTCTTCAGGGTCTCTGAACTAGCTGGTCTATCTGCAAAATATTTTTCTCTTTTACATCTTTGCATGGCTCGTACCCTCATTTATTTCAAGTCTCTGCTCAAATGAGACCACTTCAGAAAGAGCTGGAATGATTTCCCTTTGTGAACTATCTTCCACCCTAATTACTTTTTTATCTGCTGTCTTTGCTTCATTTGTCATCAGAGTATTGACATTTTATTATGTATTTCTTTATATTTTTATTTGTTTGTCATCTGCCTCCTTCACTATTATTGAAGTGTTATGAAGGCAGGGATTTTTCCTGTTCCACTTCTATAGCCTAAGAACTTAAAATACTACCTATTAATATTCAGAATTATTTGTTTAGTGAATGAATGGGACATTCAAGGGATTTAGAAAGTCAATTATTTTATGTTTGACATGACTCTGCCTTAAATCTTTACAATTCCATTGGAAGGAATATAGGCAAAATATTTAAGGATAAAGGAAGGCAGAACACAACAGCATTCTCTGATTAGTTCCACTAATGATCTTACACATTTGCCTGTGAAAAGCCTGCTTCTAAGTGAACATTCATGTTTTATCTGTTGCCCTTATGTTTGTATTAATAGTCTTTAAAGAGTGCAACCAGACTGCCTTCTTCCTAAGAGTTTTATTTCCTCATGCTGAATGTAGGACTTTTATATTTAGAAGCACAAACTCTTTCCTAATTATATACAACCTACTGTTCTAAATTTTGCATGCCACTTTGCAGTTTAGTGCTATGCGATTTACTTGCTACCAATTTTGGTGTCAGAAATTTGACATTTAGATTGCTTTTGAAAAGTAATGGTAAAGTGGATTTAGTACTGAATGAGACTTAGCATCTGCTTTCTTGGCTTCTTTTTAATTGTTTTTTTTTTTTCTTTCACTTACGTGTAATGATCCACCCACAATGTCATGATAATAGGTCAAATACTCATCATGATTTATAAATTAAGAGAAAATACTTTTAACCCTCAGTCAGCTAATTTTGCTGAGATATTTTTCTCAGAAAACAGAGGAATAGAATACAACTTGTATAATTTGCTAAACACCTACACATTAATTCATATTTATTAAATATAATTTATAGAAAGAACCTAGCAGAAGAAACCAACGTGTATTATGGAATTCTGCCAGTAACCAGATTCATATCATGGTTTTGTGGTTTGGAATTTTAGCTAACAAATGAATTATTCCTAACTATTGAAGAGCATCACTTATATTTGTAGTCATATGTTAGGTCTCTATCTCTCTCTTCTATCTGTCTATCTATCTATCTATCTATCATCTATCTCTATAAATATACATATACATATAGGTATACACATACATATACATATGTGTGATATATAGAATTTTGTGTGTGAATATAAATATGTATAAATATTCAATCAACAAAACATTCATTAAAATTCATAGCTCTTAAAGTGAACAAAAATTCAAATCCTTCCTGTTTTGCTTAATGCCTGTTCAATTCACTAATTCATAAAATCAGGTTTGTGGGCATTATGTTAAAAAAACTGCAAAGCCTCTATGGTAAAATATGGTAATACCTTTTAATAGGACATAAATAACAGTATTATTCAAAATTTCCCTTAGGGTGTTGCCTAATTTTAGTTAGACCATGAGGCAGCTTGAAAAAGGGCAAACTCATTAAAGGATTTCATTGTGAGTATTTTTTTAACCTGTAAAATAAGATTGAAATTACTTTATTTACAGTTTTGCCTCTGAGCTATTTTTTTCCTTCATTGTAAAAGACAGCAGCTGGTGGTATTCCCAAATGTTAGCCTAACGAAACATTCTCACACTCCTTTTTGCTTGTTTGATATTATCTTTAGATATCACAGCTACATAATAAGACTGTCCTTTGGCATTTGAAAATTAAAGATGAGAAGGGCTCAAATACTTACACATTTTAGAATATGGGCAAGTGAAATTTCCCTTGCAAAAAGTCATGTTTGATATTATTCTTATTTTCCACTAATTCCATGATTTATAAGCTAAAACATTTGTTTTATGTTTACAGACTGCGATCCAGCTTCACAGATTACCACTGTCAATTTCACATTTGATTTAAATGGGCTATATATGTTGTTGCAAATGACATGATCTCATTCTTTTTATGGCCGAGTAATATTCCATTGTACGTATATATACTGCTCCTCTTTACCCCTTCATCTATCAATGGACCTGGGTTGCTTCCATATTATGGCTATTGGAAATAACACTGCAATAAACATGGGGTGCATGTATCTTTTTTGAATTAGTGTCTTCATTTTCTTTGGGTAAATACCCAGTAGTGGAGGTACTGGATCAAAAAAGAATGAGATCTTGCAATATGAAAAAACATGGATGGACCTAGTACTTACGATGGACCTAAGTAAAATAAGTCAAAGAAAGGCAAATACTGTATGATTTCACTTATATGTGGCATTTAAGAAACACAACAAACAAAAGCAGACAAACAAACAAACAAAAAAACCAGACTCTTAAATACAGAGAACAAACTGGTGGTTGCCAAAGGGGAGGTAGGCAGAGGAATGTGTAATAAAAGTGAAGGGGATTGAGCACACTTACTGAGATGGGCACTAAGTAATGTGTAGAAATGTTGAGTCATTATATTGTACACCTAAAACTAATATAGCACTGTATCCTAATTATACCTCAATTTAAAAAAAATTACAAATAAATAAATAAATGGAAACTATAAGATTTTTTCAAAGTCAATACAAGATTTCAGGTTGTTTTTGTTTTAATTTTTTTTGTACAGAACAAAACGTAATAACCTGATTCTTTCTTCAATAATTTTGTTGCTTGGTACATGTTCTTGTCATAATTTTCAATTATCTCAAATTTTATATCTTTTTTTTTTTTGAGAGAAGTATCTCTCAGAGTAAATTAGCTCAATTTTTTTTTATTGTGAAAGTTTAGTGATATAATTAATGATAACTGGAAATTATCTTATAAATGTCCAGGTAGAAGCACAAAACTTAGCCATTGAAATTCCATTAATTTTTATGTTATGTGAAATTTTTAAAATGTGAGTAAATCCTGCCTGTGAAAGATAGAACACACTTCTATAGCACACTTACATCTTTTGTTTTCATTGAAATATAGCTGACATAAAGTGTTACGTTAGTCTTAGGTATACAACATAGTATTTGAACAATTCTATACATTACTCAGTGCTCAGCACTGTAAGCATAGTCACCGTCTATAGCTCACCTGTAACTGAGAACTGTTTCCGGTGTCTGATATTTGGCCTGCAAAATGATTATAAAGTGGTGCTGCTCTTATTCCAGATCTTCTTTTATATGTTTCCAAAACATATCAAGCAAACATTCAGTAAGTACAATGCAAATAGATTCCTTTCTGGGAAAAAAAAATGTTCAGTTGCCTGATTTAGTTTATTATTTTCCTTAATGATAAATTCTACTGTCATTAATATTTATTCATAATTTTTGACAATTTCCACTGCAGTCCTTCTACCATAGAATATTTCTCAGTGTCTCACGCCTCTTTGGTCAGTTCTTACTTCACATAAACTGCTAACCCTTATTATCAGTCTAAACCAGAAAGTAGAAAAAGGAAGGAAACTGAATGCGTCATTAATCAACACATTCTGTTTTTTGTTACTTTTTTTATCAAAGCCATCTTATGCAAATAATAATTATTACTGAATCTCTATACAAAATGGAAGCTATCCAGATGAAATACAATTTTGTTCTGGCATTAGGTGGGATATTTTTTGTTTTGTTTCCTGTTTTTGTTGTACAAGTGCAGGAAATCCACCTGAAATAGCAATCAAGGACTTATCCTACATAATGGTAGTATCTCATGGTTTGTTATGGCTTCAGGCAAGGCTTGGTCCAGTGGATAAAACAATTTCACCAGGGCTCTGTTTGCCTTTGTCCATCTCCTGAATTTGCCTTCATCTGTCATGGCTTCATTTGGTGGCACACTCTCTCTGAAGTGGGGAAATGGCTTATGGGGTCCTTATAGCAGCCCTATGTGCATACACTTCTGTACATGGTTCTTCCTGCTTAAAGTGTAGAAAGAGGGGGAAAAAATTCACACAGAATTTTTTTAACTGGAATATTTATCCCTTTCAATCTTTCTCATCCTTCCACCTTGTCTTGTGGAATAGCACATCAGAAGTTGGGTAGAAGTGTGCCTCTTCACCACCATTCTCTTGTTTTTTGTTTTCTTAGCCTTGTTGGGCTTAACAATTGAATCTATGGTTAATCAAGTTGGTGGCTTCTCTTATATCAGGATATTTCTTCATGAGAAATTTATTCCCAATATTAATCTCTGCCCCTTATTTCCTTCTCACAAACAATTAAGAGTATTTAATCTTGTTTCCAATGGAGAAAACCTAAAATCAGATCCAGTTACTGAATAAGCCTGAAGACTAAAGTTTAAGTTGATGTCTATTCTTTCGGTCCTATAGTAATGTTACACTGATATTTTCAATGTAGGAATGAAATAGTACATGCAACAACCACCATATGATGTATATACATAATAGAGAAGTAAAGTAGAAAGGTAAAAATAAAAATAAGGTATATTATACAGTAAGCTAGGAAAAAAAGAAGCTCCAGTTATATTTCATTTAACAGTCATAAGTATAGAACTGTGTTTAAGGCTTCATTCCTCTGCTATACATATTACTGTGCCTTTAACATTCAGTTATATTTTCAGTTGGTGTGTTTCTTTTGCAACCAGGGTAACCTCACACTTTCATCTTTGTGTCATCAAGGTTCATTGGACTCAATGTAATGTTGAAGTTTTTTATTGCACAATTCTAATGATTTATAAAGACTGATCTCTTACAACTTTTTTTATTTTAAAAAACAAAGAGGAATTTTGAAATATTTTGTAATATTTGTATTCTAGGAACTATTTCAGCATCACTCATCGATTATTATCCCATGCTTAAAAATGACCAAAATAATAAGGAAATGGACAAAGAATGGAATCACCCAGAAGGATCATGCAAGGATCATTACTGTTTTATCATCTGTAAGTTTTCTTACTGTATTAGCAAAGTATTGCATTACCTTTCACAGAGATACAGATTTCATGTTTGGAAATTTTAAAAACTTTTCAGGTGCCTGGGTGGCTCCGTTGGTTGAGCATCCGACTTTGGCTCAGGTCATGATCTTACAGTTTGTGAGTTTGGACCCTGGTTGGGTTCTGAGCTTATCACTCAGAGACTGGAGCCTGTTTCAGATTCTGTGTCTCCCTCTCTCTGCCCTTCCCCTGCTTCTGCTCTGTCTCTCTGTCTCTCTCTGTCTCGGTCTCTCTCTTTCTCTCTCTCTCAAAAATAAGCACTTAAATTTTTTTTAAAAATAAAAACTTTTCTTACTTTTATTAAATTGTTGAGAATTCAAATTTTTCAAAAAAAATTCTGCTTGTGATGTTAGTGAAAAATAAATGACAAAAGAAGACATTTCACAATCCTGAGATAAATGCAGAGACCCATAGGAGCACTCAGATTCTAAGAATGGGGATGATACTGATTGCATTTTAATAGTCTTCATATAATGCTCTCCTAAGTGGATTTTCTCAAATGGGTAAAAGGCTGAGGGATTTTTCTTTCTTTAATCTTCTCTGAGAAATAAGAATGGGGAACGGGGGGTGTATATATTTTGAGGAAAGTGTGGAATATTTTAAATAGCCACTGAGATGAAAGGGAGAGTAAGATCAACCAAAAGCAACACGGGATTGTTCGGTTTTTGTCGCTGATCATCAAAGTGTGAGTAGGCCTTCCACCCTGTTGTATGCTTTTTTTCCTGCAAAAAATACTATTACAATGATGTCTTTATGCTTATTTTATTAATCCTGAGCTCTCAGGTATAGAAAAATGGACTCAGATATCCTCTCCTTACCCATTCTTTACCTCTTCCTAAGAGGAAGCAGGAACATTTGTCTTCTCATTCCCAGAAAAGAAAATCTGTTTAGTTCCAAGAGGAAAGTCTCATTCTAGATTTATAAGGTCCCTCAACCAGGAAGAATAGAGAATTGGGAAGTAGCTTTTGATGATTTCTTCCAAATTTTTAAGGTACTTGAAAGCTCACACACACAAAACTTTAGGTCTCTCAAACTTTGAGGATCCAGCTTTTCCTGTCTCTGTGCTGATAAGAACATGAGGAGTTAAGTTATTTCTGTTTCTTAAGTTCTTAGTTCCTTTCTGTACATCTTGTACTTTTTGGTAACTAGGAATTTGGAATGTGGAGCTTTTATCTATAGAATGTGCCTAATGTCTTCAGGTAATCATTAACAAAGTCCATTCTCATTATCAAAAACGGTATCATTGGATCAAATTATACAGTCAGCCTAGAATTTTTATGGAATTATAGAAATCTGTAAAATGCTCATGTAAGTGTCAGTTTATCACTAGACAGACACCCTCATGATCACTTTAGGCAGAAGAAAATGTCAATTGGGCAAACTATTATGCTATACAATCAGGATTAACTGATACCTTCTTGGGACAAGTAGTATAATTATCTTCTTTAGTTCGGATATTTCTACACATGGTTGTAATGAAGAGCTAACCAATGCTTATTGTAGAAGTTGAGAACAGCTGAATGGATTAAATTAGACAATTACCAGCTGTTACATCAAAAATTGGCTGGAACTCATAAAAGAACCACTCAAAAGGCCTAAGAGAATTATAGCACGTGGCTAGGCACTCAGGTGTCACCCAGAAATGCCATGGCTGTGGTCTTTCTCCATATTAAAAAAGAGAGAAAGATTTATCAAGTGAATGAATTTTGCAAAATAATATTCAACTTTTATGAGGATTTACAAACCTCATTTCCGATCCCAGTACTTAGAATCATGGGATTTTGATAATAATCACAATTATTTTGTGCTAACAGCTATACGTAAATTGGATAGCCAGCTTTTCAAATGCCTTTATGGACTTAAAATACATATAAACTGTATCAACACTCTATTGAAGAGTTACATGAGTATTCTGAACCACTGGTGATAATGTTCTTGCATTTTTGTCATTGATGATTACATTTCTGTATTTCTCTCACTGCTGATTATATCTCTAGGAGTGTTGGTTATTTCTTAGCACCACTGATTACAGAGATGCGGACAATTTGAAGTTTCCCCCATTATAATTAGTTCTCCTTTGATGGCATATTTTTCCACTGTCATTGCTTGCATAGTGTGGCACTTGTTGAGATGTAAGTGAATAAATTGCTCTTCATAAGGAAATGATCAAGTACTTCCATTTATGATGTAAATAAATAAGTTGTGATATAGGATTTTTGGTCGATCATAGTAATTTATTAAATTATACTGATACACTTCGGGGGCATTTAGGTGGTTCAGTGGGTTGAGCGTCTGACTTGAGCTCCAGTCATGATCTCACAGCTTGTGGGTTCAAGCCCCATGTCGGGCTCTGCGTTGCTGGGCTCAGAGCCTGGAGCCTACTTCGGGTTCTGTGTCTCCGTCTCTCTCTGCCCCTCCCTGCTCACACCCTGTCTCTCTCTCAAAATAAATAAACATAATAAAAAAATTTTTTAATTATACTGATATATTTTGAAAGAAAATTTTAAATCTATCAATTATTCCAGTGAGCTTTAAATAGTGACTTCAGCTTTATTATATAATAAACAAGTGTTCCAAGTGTAGGAGGCAGTATTATTTAACTCATTACCTTATTAATGGGTGCTCCTGTTTAGTCGAGACCAAGATTTAATAAAGGCTTTAAATGTGGGAAAATTTAAAGTGTTCCTTTTAACTTTAAAAATTGTGTGCTGTTTTCCAGAACCACAATTATTTGATTAAAATGACTGCAACTTGAGTATGCATCAGGGCCAAAAATTAAAATCTGAAAATTTGTCATTTACAAATGAAGACTCAACACAATGCAATTTTTGTTCATTGGGACTGTTTATAAGCTGCTGAATAATGGGGTCAATTCTTCTCTCTTTGAAGGGCATGTAAGTTCAACTCTATGGGATAATCAACTTCAGTATTTTTCTATATTTAGTGTTTCAATTTTCATTCAAAGAAGTCACATTATTTCTCAGATGGCATGTCTTCGTATAGATGCATAACAGCCTATACCAGAATATCAATTAATATAGGAGAGAATTTAGAATAAACTAGATAAAGCATTGACTATGTCCTGGAGAGTTGAGTTAATGAAACTTTCCTAAAGTTTCTTTATAATAGAAGCATTTTCACTTACATTGAGCTTCACAAGTTGTTTCTTTAGGATAGGATAATATCTGGGTTTTGGTATAAATTCCTATTAAGTCACACATATTAAAGCAGAAAGAAGCCCAGTAACTTATGTTGAATTATTTCAGTGAAAAAAATCCAAAATATAAAGTAGGTTATTCTCCCTCATTTGTTTTACAGAGCAAGCTGTCTCTCCCAATTATGTAAAACTAATGTCATGACCCAGGACACATTAAGATGTGTCTAGAAATCTCCAGTTGTAGCTCCAGCTTTAGCTCTTTAAGGGGAGATAACACAGTCTTCAATTTATAACAGTATAAAACAATAATTAATAGGTTAAAATTTTTGAATTTAATATTTGAGTTAAATATGAATTTAATATTGAATTTAAAATCTCAAGTTAATAAAATCTCCCCTATCCTACCTAATTATCTCATGATATGCCCTCTTCCCCTCAGGCTTGTACTTTGCCCCACTAAGCATCTTGACTCAGGTTTGTTCATGATATACACTTATTTATATTCTATTTTTATTCATAGTCCATCTCGTCTCCTACTTCTGCAAGGTATCTCTGACCACATATGTCTTCTAATCCCATTGTGTTTTCCATTGTCTTCCAGCATGCTCCTGGAACCCTGCTAGACATTAAATACTTTCCTTTCTCTTAATTCCACTGCGCTTAAGTCACTCAGAAGGTTTTCGATGATCTAAAAATGTCCTTTTGCTATAAAAATTGAACATGTAATCATAGAGCAAAGATGTGGTAATTTTCATATGAAAATCCCTTCTCCTGTCTTCATTTTTCTCCACAGTACTCACAATCAACCACCTCATACCATATGTATTTGTTTACTGTCTTCCTTTGTCTATGGGATATAAAGCCTCTAAGTGAAGAGATTGTCTGTTTTATTCATTGCTGATTCCCCTGAGCCTATGAGGGTACCTGATGTTACTCCGTAAATATTTGCTGATTTACTGGATGAAAGTCAATAAAATGCCAAGGTATTAGACTAAGGAAGCTTGGTTTGGAGATCAACAAAAAATGCATCACACAGTACTTCATATTTTGGCTTCTGTCATTAATGGTATCTATCCCAAGGATGATACAACACTTAAATGATTTTAATTACAACTGTAAGTTAGGAGCCTATGATCCCTCTTTATATATAGGTTCTACCATATGTTACTTCAGGCATATTTGAGTAATTCTTCAAAAATGATTTAGCTATTCTCATCCTATCTGTTATTGACTGTTCAGTGAGGTTATGTGATAAGAGAAAAGTAATTATTTATATATTAATAATGCTGCTTACATTTATTATTTACTAAAAAGTTTTTTTTTTTTAATATAAGATCCTTTTGAGGGACTAGGTCTACTATTCTTACTTTGTTTTGATGCTTAAGCTGCTGATCCTCTGTGAATTTGTGCAGCACAACCTAGGGAAATCTGGCATAATTTATATTATCATGATTGCCCTTAACTGTGCTTTATTTAGGAGCCAAAGTAAAATATGCTCAAGTAAGTTCATTTTATTTGCAGAATACTAATATTCTTTTCAATAATTCAATTTGTATTGTATTCAGTATAGGAACATTAAAAAACAGGAAGTCCAAAAACCTTAAGAAGCATTATTTCAGGGGCGTCTGGGTGGGTTAGTTGGTTGAGCGTCCAACTTTGGCTCAGGTCATGATCTCGCGGTCCGTGAGTTCGAGCCCCGCGTCAGGCTCTGTGCTGACCGCTCAGAGCCTGGAGCCTGTTTCAGATTCTGTGTCTCCCTCTTTCTCTGACCCTCCCCCGTTCATGCTCTGTCTCTCTCTCTGTCTCAAAAATAAATAAACGTTAAAAAATTTTTTTAATAAAAAAAAGAAGCATTATTTCAGTATAACTGGAATTTACATACATCCTGCCTAATGTCAAAAATGGAATCTAGTAACCTTGTGTCCAGTAACTCCCAAGTAACTGTATACATTAACTAAAATTCTAGTTTCTTCCTTGGGATTATCTAGATCGATGTAATTTATTAAACAAGAGCAGCTGGTTAGTCATATAACCATTGAGGAGTTCTATAAAACACTCCCTTATTGTAATTCTTCCCCTAATTTTCTTAAGGGGATTCACTTAAGGGGACATGAGTGTCACACAATGCATACACACACACACATACACACACACACACACACACACAAGCATACACACATGTAAGACAGTAGGATGCACTTAGACATAAAACTGTAAAGTGGAAATCATAGTGGTCTTCACAGTAAAGAATTATTGAAAGGTAAAGCCAACAAGCTAAAAAACTTGTTTTTGGCTGTCACATTCCCCAACAAAATGGGGATGTGCAATCTTGATTCTGTACATGAATTTTGTGGTTTAAGTGTGAATTCATCATGAAATAGGTAGTGAGTACTTCATTTTTATTTTTGACTCAAAAGGGAAAACTCAGGTAAGCACATTTGTCAACCACACCTAAGCAGCATCTGGGATCCAGGAGTCATCAGTATTAGACTCAAAGGAACCTCATCGGGTCACATTTCAGGAGAAAGCAGCACATGATTCAGGAAAACAGACTACTGTGATGAAATTTTATATGCTCATTATCAGTGCTTATTCCCAACTTCTCAGCACTAAACTACAAAATTCCCAAGTGCCCGAAAGACAGAATGGAATAGTTGAAATATATGAAATTTGAGAGAAACTATACAGTGTAATGACATATAATTGAAGATATGTTTACTTTTGAGGGAAAATGAAAGAAAGTGAGAAAAAGGCAGGAAACAAAAAGTGGTAAGAGAATAAGAGAGACCAGGAATAGTGGTTGAGAAATAGAACATTTAAATTCAAGGGACAATATCAGCATTTTGGAAACTATGAAGTGTGAGATAAAGCCACGGATATTATGGAGATTGTAATATTCTTGGGGAGATGAGAAAAATTGGAACAAATAGATAGTAGTAAAAGATTTTCTGTCACCACATACTAGAATAAAAGCTTCTTCAAGAAGAAATTTTTATCATTTTTGTCTCACTGATGTGTCCTGACTTCCTGCAACAGAGTCTGGCGCATAGTAGCTCTTATTTCTTAAAGAAAGTTCTTGAATGAATGTAACAGATAAGTTCATATAATAAATGAGAGTTTTCACAGATGCACTAAACTAATTGCTTACTTAATTATATAGATTCAGTGGTTTCCAAGGAGAGAGAGAGAGATTACCTTGGGGGAATGTATTTTAGATGTATTGGTAGATTTTAGGCTAATAGATTTCAGATACTGAGATATGAAGGGTTAGGCATAACTCATTAATTTCTTGCGTGAGCACATTTATTGAATAATTGTCAGGTGGCCATCAATATAGTAGGTCCTATGGATACAGAGATAAAAGGCACAATATCTGGCTGCACATAGTCTGTATCCAAAGAAAAACGATAAAATAAAAAACAGGACACACAAACAAATATTTGCAATACAGGAAACACAATACGGTAGAGATGCAAGTGTGCACAGGGCATATGTGTGTGGTGAGCCCTGAAGATATAAAGAAGAATGTCTGGGGGAAGAGGAAACTTGGATGATCCTGAAAGACTAGCGAGTAACAAAAGTAAGGAAAAGAGAGAAATGCTTTCTAGTCATCAGAAATGGCTCCTGCAAAACCCTAGTGCTTCTGGGAAAGCAAAAGTAAGGAGATACTTGTGGAGGAGTGGCAGGGCCTTCTCTGCTGAGCTACAGAACTTAGATTTTTATGCCATTGGCTGTGGGAATCATGGAAAGATTCCATGCCAGGGGTTATGTGAACAGATTTTTCTGAGAAAGGTCACCAACAGAAAAAGGAACTGGATGTGATCTCTCAGAACATGGGAATGGGTTGAATGCAGTTGAGAAAGGAGATGGGGAAAGTGTAGTTCTGTAATTCAGATAAGAAACGGTGAGTGAGGATTTGAACTAACACAGGAGCGGTTGGAGTGAGGTGAGGAGGATAACATCAAGAAGAAATTGAATTATCATGGCTGATATTTACTGAGTACTTTTCCGTACACCGTTTTATACTTATCAACTGTTTTAATTTATATAACAACGCTAAATGATATGTGTAATGAGGTTCATCCCAATTTTATAGATGAGGGATCTCAGAAAGAGTAAGTGATTTGAGGAATATCGCAGTTAGTGCACAGTAAGAAAGCGGTCGGGACGGAGTTTACACCTGGGAAGTTGGACTCTAGAATCCTTGTTTTTAGCCACTGTATGATAATGCCGCTAGAGAGACAGACTGTATTGATGAGGTAGGATTGACATTATTTGCCAATTAAAAAAGATAAATACTTGAGGGGAAAGAAATTTAAGATGATTCCAAAGTTTCTGACTTGGGTTGGAGGTTAGAGAGTAGAAGACTAATTTCACTGAGAACAGGTTGACTATAAAATGTACATGAGGCACCAAAATGAAATTTGTAGGAATGTGATCTATCGGTATATATCTAGCAGAGAAGTATGAGCTAGAGATTTAGAAGTTACAATTCCAAAGGCCAGGGCTTTGTGTGTGGCCATTCAGATGGTTGATAGCCTGAGAATGACCCATAACGAATGAGGCTTTCTAGAGCACGCAAAGCACGTAGCCGTTCTCTTGGTTAGGATGCTTTGGGCTGCAAATATCTGGAAGCCTCAAATTGGCTCAAAAACAAGAAAACAAAATTCCTCAAATAACAACTTGATAGTAGTTTTCTAGATTGTTGTAATATTTTAATCCTGTCATCAAGGGCTTGGATTTTCTTTTTTTTTTCTAATTATTATTATTTTTTAATGTTTATTTACTTTTGAGAGAGAGAGGGAGGGACAGAGTGTGAGCTGGCCAAGGGCAGAAAGAGGGGGACACAGAATCTGAAGCAGGCTCTAGGCTCCCAAGTTGTCAGCAAAAAGCCCAACGTGGTGCTCGAACCCACAAACCGTGAGATCATGACCGGAGCCAAGGACAGATGCTTAACTGACTGAGCCACACAGGCACTCCCAAGCTTGAATTTTCTTTTATGCCTGTGCTCCACTGTCAGAGTGCTTCTATCATGGTTACAAAATACTGCAACAGTGCAGGTATCATATTAAAATAAGGCAAAATCAGGGGGAAGAAAAACATTAATATTTATGACCTCAGATATGTTTTGAAATTTGATTGAATATGACCACAACACATGGCCACCTTTAAATCTGTTATTAGCCAGGAAATGGAAACACTACAATTGGCTCAGTCCACTTAGTGACTACCTCCCTGTCAAGGATGCAGTAAATCTCAATAAATGTGGGGAGAGATTAATATTTTAACAAAGTTTAAATTTAATTATCAGGTATGAAGAATGGGAATGATTGTTGGGTAAGCAACAAATGTTTTTTCTACTGCTGAAGAGCAGGCAAAAAATAAGAAAAGGAGTCAGCACGAAGACAGAGGTAAAAAGAAAATGATAGAATAAAAAGAAAATGATGGAATATAATGGTTCAAGGGAAAAAAATACTCTCATACAAAGCCTGAAAAAAAGATTAAGATTTTAATTTACACTGAAAAGATGATGTATTTTTATTTTCCTTTTCCTTTTCTCTCTTTTATTTCTCTCTCTCTCTCTCTCTCTCTCTCTCTCTCTCTCTCTCTTTTTTGCCTTGAAAAATTATGGTGAGATAAAGTACAAAGGGAAAACCTGGTTTGAGGAAGGAATGGAGGTGAAGAATCAAAGAAGAGTGAAAAATATTCTTTCAGTTTCAGTAAGAAGGAAGAGAGAAATAAGGTGGTGGCTAGTTCTTGAGGTCCTTAGGGAAATCAGTTTCTGATCTCAGAAGTAGTATAGGTAGTATATATATAGTATATATATAGTACATATATATATATATATATATATATATAGGTTTCTGATCTCAGAAGTAGTAGCTATAGCTTCAAAAATTCAATGATTACTAAAATGTATGTTATATAAAGTGATATTCCCCCCAGACTGCAACACTAAAAATGCAACTATTAAGAGTTGGTTGGAGTGTCTGGGTGGCTAAGTCAATTAAGCATCTGACTTAGGGTCGAGTCATTATCTCACAATTTGTGAGTCTGAACCCCATGTCGGGCTCTGCACTGATAGTACAGAGCCTGCTTGGGATTCTCTGCCTCCCTTTCTCTCTGCCCACCCCCCCTCAAAATACATAACTAAACTTAAAAAAAAAGAGTTGGTATAAATTCCTCTTGTCATGGTTATGTATACACTTATTTAAGTAAGTATAACCATAATCTTTGACGATTTGCTTCTTAATATATTCTGGATACCATTTTATATCAGTGTAGATACGTTTCACTAGTTCCTTTTGATAGATGAATAATGCACTATTGCCTGAGTATAGCATTCATTCTATAACCAAATCTTTCATAGTAGATATTTCTTATTTTTTAATGATCTATCCAGTGAGGCAATTACATACTTATAACTATCATAATATCCCCAGAAATTAATTTCTAGATGGAAAATTATTATTCAGGAAAAATAACTTTTACTATTTTTGAAGATTTCATCAAATATATCTCATTGAATATATTTAGAGATGGACAAGACTTGAAATCTTTCAATGTCAAGAAGCGACCCCTCCTCTACAATCTTCCCTAATATCACCAGAGAGAATTGATCTTTCTACGTTTGTCTTTTTGTTATTGTAGTTTTGCTTACCTACAGCATGCTGTTTATATCTCCTAAGTAACATGTGTTCTTCACTCAGCATTATAAGAAAAGTAGGATGAACTTGTCTGGTCCAGTCTGTCTCTTTCAACAGCTCACATATTAAAGACTGTGTAAATATCCATTGAATTGACTTCAGTACATGAGTGAGTAAAGCCAATAAAAGCATAAAGCGATGGTGGAAAAAATACATACCTTGGGGTAGAGTAAATAGCATAATTCTATCCTAATTTGATCACATAAAGATGTTAAAAATCACTCAAATGTGTATTCCATAGGTATAATATATTGCAATTTATATATAAAATTTTCTTGATCTCTGAACAAGTAGGCTCCATTGTAAAACTCATGCCATAAAAATAACCAAAATGTCCTGGGTTACTCAAGAAGCGGCATTGATCTTTTGATCGTAATGTGTTTAAAAGAGAAATAAATTAAGTTATAATTAGACACAAAGATGCCCTTTTACAGAAAACGTATACAGACATTAAGCATTTTCACTGTGAAGTATTTGTTAAAAAATTGCTTGTGGTAAACATGTTCCACTTAAAGCGGACATTCTCCCTTGATCTCTGTGACTGTGGATTTGATTACAACATGTCTTGATGAAACTAATGAAAGGTTTAATAAAATCAACTCAGTTGGAAAGTGTAATCCAGAGAAATGGTGTTTGTCTTCTATTATTAAAGCAGGTTGACCAATGTCTACTTTTTTTAGCCTGGGATGAGATCAGTACAGAGCATTCAAAAGGGCCTCACAGTGAAGCCTTTTGCTTTATGCTAATAAGTATACATCTTATAATTAAAATGAGGAACTTTTATCATTCCACAAATATTTAATTGTCACACTAAAATCAAAGTCAGCTTTGTTCAATTCCCCACAAGAAACCTTGAGTCATTGAGCCCAAGCTCCAGTTGAGACAACAAATTGTTGTTGCCGCTGGATTCAATCACACAATTGTAACAAATATGAACAAAACTGTGCAGGTTGTCAGGAAAGTTACAGACTAAACAAGCGTCTCTCTCCATTTTACATATTTTTGTATATTGCTTCTAATTAAAATAACATGAGTTACTAAAGGAAAGATGCCTAAAGGTAAAACGTACTATATTTTTGTACGGCTTCATTAGATACAACTTCAGATTGTCTGTTTGATCTATAAGATTATGTGAGCCCACCTGTACTTTCCTTTACCTGTGCGTTGCCATTTGCTCTTGTCCAGGCCTTCCTTATGCATCATAGCTGGAATTTGTAACTTGGATTTCCCCAATATTGCTTTGTCTGTTCTCTAATTTATTGAATATGAAAGTGCCAGTCTACAGAAGAGAGGGTCATATGTCCATCCTTGATCCTGTCCCTGTAGCCATGCTGTGACAAGCTAGCTTTCAGCTACACACTCACCTCTGTGAGTTGAGTCAACAAATTCTGCAAAACAAAAGACTGTTCTGTAGGGATATTCAAGTACTACTACTCCAAAAAGGGGAATGAATATTAGGTCAAAACAAAAAATGGCAACCCACCCCTTGAGGAATGCTGTAATATTCATGTTTCAGACATATATTTTGTTCATGTTTTCAACTTCTTATATTATGATGAAATATAATTAGTACACTTAAATGATAAAATGAGTAAATATGAAATTTTTGAGATATATGTTCATATATCTAATACATCTATCTACTCTTGGAACTTCCTTTTTTATTAAATCACATACTTATGGTTGGATTGATTATGCATTACATCATAAAGTTATCCATGAAATCCATTGATAGTATCTAATGATAGAGCACTTTTGATCCTTGGAGTACAAAGAACAAAAACTATATATTATTTGAAATTTAAATAGCACTTGACATTTCATCTCTGTTTTAGCGTCTTTAATTAGATATTTTCTGCCTAACAGCACAATTTTGATCAAAACAATATACTTTTAAAGATTAAAGTTATAGGAAGTTTGCTATCTTTCTTAAAACGATATTAAATATATTACTAAGACTTTATACAATAAGTTAATTTGTATGAAGTGCTTTACAAAGAACTTTCTCTCTCTCGCTCTCTCTTTTTTTTTTCTCATTTAGTACTTGTAATTACCCTGAGGGGATGCAAATGACATTTCTAAATGCAGTTTTTGAAAAACCATATCTAGGATGCTTAAAATTGTGGTTGAGGAAATAAACTAAATAAGGCATGAGACTCTATCTGACTCAATAGCCCAAATTGTTCACAAAGAATTCTTGAAATATTCAGTTGGGTTTTTTTAACTAATTTCAATTATAGAATAGCACAGTAGAGAAGCATCGAAGACTCTACCACAAGCTTCACTTCTAGAAAGTAATTCAAAGTCAGTCTACTTTGAGAACTTCATGATTCTCAACTTTGAATCGTTTCGTTAAAAATACTTTTAACAGGGCGCCTGGGTGGCTCAGTTGGTTGAGCTTCCGATTTTGGCTCAGGTCATGATCTGGCGGTTGAGCCCCTTGTCAGGCTCTGTGCTGACAGCTCAGAGCCAGGAGCCTGCTTCAGATTCTGTGTCTCCCTTTCCCTCTGCCTCTGCCCCATTTGTGTTCTCTCTCTCTCTCTCTCTCTCTCTCCCTCTCTCTCAGAAATAAATAAAACATTTTAAAAAGTTTTAATTAAAAAAATAAAAATACTTTATCACCTCTCTAGCTAATAAGAAAATAACACTATTTAAAAAAGACATTGTTTAATATTTTCCTTCAGACTACCAGTAAATTGTTAAAATATGTCCTATCTCATAAGGAATGCTATTTTTTTTTTGAGCAATCAAATCATACACCTTTTTTTCTTTGAATCAGAGAAGATATTAGGGGATCAAAAAGAATTTATTCATGTTGGTGTTCCCTCTCTTGATAGCCCAGACCATGTCGTCTTCCTTAAGATTGAGATCAGTCTCAGGAAGTAGTCAAAAGCTCCTCAACACAGGAAAACCATACTAATCATTTTGGAGTTGGGTCAAAGTATATTCAGTAAGAAAAATACATATTTCGTCCTGTGCGATAACATTTCATAGAATTTTGAGAAAAATCAATGCATTTATAGTGTTTTTTATTCTTCAGAAATTTATACAGAAAATAGATACAGCTTTCACCATTTCCCCTCTTCTCATTGGATCAATTTTCTGTCTTCCACGTTATTTTTAATGAATTCCGGGCAAAATAACCTTTCCACTAATAACTGCTTCAGGTTTGATGTGCCAGAGTTAGAGTTGGAGGATTTCCCCATGCGAAGATACAGAGGATCAGTCTCTGGTAGACGTGGATTCTTGGAGCCGGGTCGTGGGAGGAAGATGGCAGGCGCCCACGAGGTAGAAAACGAGAGCAAGAGAGCTGCCATCAGGCACACTCCCAACTTCAACACAGAATAGCATCCTTCCCGTCGTCCTCTTACTTCCCACAGAAATACATAATAAAATACAGAATAATAGATGGAATTAACATAGCAATATTTCTTTTCTTTCTGAATCTGTAGCAAAAAATTTTGAGAAGAAGTGTTATGATTGCTAAGGTTCAGTATTAAAAGCTTTGTTTAAAAGAAAAATAAGCCCTCGACGTTAGGGTATTCTACAGTTGTTAATGAGCTTATATTTTGGGTACAAAACAGTAGTTGACATGGCCTACTAAGCTGTGAAAAGTGTAGTTTTGCTATTTCACTACCATAAAAATAAAAAGTGCCTGCCTCAACATCCTTTATCATTTTCAGTGTACCTAAAAAACTGGATGCCATCACTTACCAGTCTGCAGGCAATGTGGGGATTAGGAAAGGTCTCTTTGAAAGGAGCAAACCTGCGGTTCTTCACCTCACTCTACTGCTCAGAACTGGATGTGAGTTTGAAGGAGTAACGGCCATCTTGGACTACAAAGGAAAGGACCAGGCGTCAAGTGTCACAGCAGAAAAGTGAAAGTAGCTTGTGTCCCTAATGGTTTTGGAGCTGCCTAGCAAGTTAAAGACGGCCCAACCACTAGACAGATTTAATGGGATAACTAAATAAGCCTTTCTCTTGTTTAGGCCAATTATTTGGGTTTTCTCTTATGTGTAGCCAAACCTAATCTTAATTAATTACCTTATCTGGAAATAGATAGCTACTATTTTTTTTTTTTTAAACGTGGCCATGTAGAGGTCCCAAGTGAATCTAAATTAATGATGTGTTTATAATATATCTTTAGTATCTTTCCAATTACACGTCTGTGAGTGTCTCTAAAACTTGAGTGTTATAAAAAGTTATTTTAATTTTGTTTCATTTTCAGTAACAATTATTTCCATTGCAAACTCATTTACACCACAAATTTGATCTGTAAATAAAAGAGTAACTTAGACATAAATTTCAAGACATGGGCCAAGCCAACTGTCACCAAATCAGAATTAGCAAAAATTGAGAATCACTAAGATTTTCTGAAATAATTATTTTCCTGTCCTTTCTCTAAAGCAATTTACTGTGGGATGCAGAGTCTACAATTATTTTTCTATATCGCTGAGTGTGGTGTTGATGAGAATTACTATTCAAATAGCTTGGTATGAATGCAAAATCTGCTATTTCTTCCACAGTGCTCTATACAATAGTCAGTGGAATAGATATTCTAATGAGGATCAGCACTGCTGGGATTCCAAAAGCTAAGTGGGGGGAAATGGGTTGGAATCAGTGAGTTTCCACTCGAATTCTTTTTGAGAAATTGCATCTTTGTCACTCATAGTAGTTATACTCTTATTTCTAAAATGATTTAAAATATTGAACAAGAAGCGATGCCCCGGTGGGGAGAGGGAAGTGTTGGTAGAATACGTCCAGGAACAGGAAACATATAGCTACTCTTTCCTTAGCGTTCTTCTGACTGCCAGGAACATTTAAGATATTGAAAACTTATTTTTTCTTTTTTAACATCATTATCTTATTTTCTTTAGTGTAAAAGGCAAGAAAACTTCATTCATTTTGCAGAAATGGCAGTCGCATACAAATTATGTACTTGATTCTAGAAATATTTAAATATTAAAATAATCTAAAATGTCTGAATTAGTTGAGAAAATTGTTTCTCTTTTTCAATACTCAGGTATACAAATTCCAGGTTAATACAAGCACAGTTTTACACCAGAGTTCTCTAAAAAGTTAATGACAAAAGGTAATTGAGCACCTTGTATGTGATGTTCTATGTACACAGCAAATAGATTGGGCAATTCTGAAAGTGAAGAAGATAAAATCAATGCTACAGCACCATATTTAATATGTTTGTTATACTAAGTCACATAGAAATCATATGTAATTGAGGAAACAAAGATATTCTCTTAGTTTTCAAGTTTGCACAGAGAAAGAAAATGGGAAGTAATGGCAAAGTCAGAGCATGATATCTATTTGTATAATATGTCACAAACTTCTTCAAATACATGATATTACTTCGTGCAAAAAAGGACTGTTTATATGAGCAGATTGAAAATTTTTTTACTATTATCAAATGTGTCATTGAAATATTTTTTCTAGTAGTATAGATAGAAGCTAGTAATAAATATACAGATTTATTTATTAGTGACAGTAGGGCCGACAGATGATTACTCCTATAGTTGTGACCACAGAAGCAGAACACTGGTGTGTAAACAAATGTTTAACACAATCATTTTTTTCTATTCTTTAATGTGTTTTTATTGAATTCTAACTATCAGAGAACGCAGAGATTTATTCTCTAATTTTTCTTAAAATTTTAGCATTTCTTTTGAAGAAGGGATTGAAGATCCTATGTTGGTTTCTTTCATTAAGGAAGAGTGTTTTTCAATTGTCTTTCACTAAATAAAAAGTAGGACCCATGATACAAGCAGGATATAATTTTAAATTTTTTTTAATGTTTATTTATTTTTGAGAGAGAGAGAGAGAGAGGTGTAGAGAGAGGGGGAGATACAGAATCTGAAGCAGGCCCGAGGCTCTGAGCTATCAGCATAGAGCCTGATGCGGGGCTCGAACCCACCAATCGTGAGATCATGACCTGAGTTGAAGTCTGGCGCTTAACCAAGTGAGCTACCCCAGGTGCCCCAAATTTTAAAAGACGATCATACAAAGCCACAAGATTCAAAATTGATGACTATTGGTGGGGGGAGCATTTCCAAGTTTTAGCTTTTATGAATAAAGCTCACATGGACATTCTTGTACTAGCCTTTGGTGATCATTAGCATTCACTTCTTTTGGGTGTAAGCTAGATTATTTTAAAACAAAATATACAACATATGACACTTAAAAAAGTGCTCCTTTTGGGGTGACTGGCTCAGTCGGTTAAGTGTATGACTCTTGATTTGGGACCAGGTCTTGATTTTATGGTTCTAACCCCATGTTGGGCTCCTGCTTGGGATTCTCTCTCACTCCCTCTCTCTCTGCCCATGCCCCCTCAAAATAAATAAAGTGCTTCTTCTTCTGTATCTATGTGCAATACTTCAGGAGAGAGATGCTAAATAGAAAGATACAAAATTTGAGCCTGTTAATGATATAGAGAAAAATACTTGAAACTTTAGGTTAAGATACATGGCAGAGCAATGCTTTAAATTTTAACTACTTGTCTTAAAATCTAAGAATAGAAAATTATGTAACTTTCATGGGTAAAGACCTAGAAAAGTAGGCAGAAACTAGTGTCAGGAGCCTGCAGAAAAGAAAGAAGCAGACCTTTGATTTGTGAGGATGATGGAGGCCAAAAATTTACATGCATGGGAGGGGCCAGAGATTCACTTCATAAACTAGGGACTGAGATGGGGCTCTGTCACCTGTGAAATAAGAGTGAATAAACAATTACTGCCAACTCTAAGGAAATACCCTATCTGTAAAGATGCATATCTGTAAAGGATAGAGAAAATAACCCTTTCAGCATCTGATTTAAGGCTCAGTATATCCTGATTTAGTCTAGGGCAAGAGCCTTGAACCACCAGTTTAAGAACAGTTTCTGGATGGGCAAATAAAGACTCTAGGTAGATTTTCTACAAGCCCACTAGTGAAGACGATGAACACACTGAGGAAAAAGTACAAAGACTTCTTATCAAGGTGACCCTAAAACCTAACAAATAAAGAACATGAGGAAAAATTTTAGCAAGAAATATTTTTAAAAAATTGATTATCAGGAGATTAAAAACACTCCCAATAAAGTTGTACCAACAGCAAAATGGTACTATATGCAATACATGTATCCCTTTAAAAAAAAACACTCTATAAAGAAAAATGTGTAAAAAACAAGGACTTATAAAAATGCCTATATATATCAAGAACATAAAGACAAGAAAACTATACCATTACAGACTGTATGTGTGTATATTTTTAATGGTAATTGATTTATAAAACTTAATGAATTGGGGGGCACCTAGGTAGCTCCATGGGGTAAGCACCCAACTTCGGCTCAGGTCATGATCTCACAGTTCATGGGTTCATGCCCCTTGTTGGGCTCTGTGCTGGCAGCTCAGAGCATGCTTTGGATTCTGTGTCTCCCTCTTTTTCTACTTCTCTCTCTCTCTCTCTCTCTCAAAAAGAAAAAATAAACATTAAAAATAAACTTAATGAATTGGGGTGCCTTGGTAGCTCAGTTGGTTAAATGTCCATCTCTTGATTTTGGCTCAGGACATGATCTCATAGTTTGTGGGTTTGAGCCCCTTGTGGGGCTCTGTGCTGACAGTGCAGAGCCTGCTTGGGATTCTCTCTCTCCACCCCCCTTCTCTCTGTCTCTCCCCCACTTGCATGCATGCTCTCTCTCTCTCTCTCTTAAAATAAATAAAGAAACTTAAAAAAAAAACAAAAATATTTTGGAAAAAAAACTTAATGAATTAATATGTGGTGCATTTTCTATTGAACAGAATAAATAAAACAATAGTGACTAAGGCGTTATTATTGAATATTTGATGACAAAACAAAACCGAGATAAACATATGAAGAATATGAAGACAACAAGCTGAAATCAAGAGGCCTCAAGTGGTTCTAAAGCACATTTTATAAATAATGATAAAAGAAAAAAGCAATAATCAAACATACAATCATTACGAGCTTTCTAGTACTGAAAAATTGCATTATTTGTGTTGAGAGTGCAGCAAGTACCAAGTGGTATAAAAAAATGAAGTCACAGAAATCGGTTGTATTCCTATACACCAATAATGATGCAACAGAGACATCAAGGAATCGATCCCATTTACAAAAAAACCATAAAATACCTGGGAATAAATCTAACCTAAGAGGAGAAAAATCTATACACTGAAAAGTATAGAGAGCTTATAGAAAGAAATTTCTTATAGAAAGAAATTGAATAAGACGCAAAAATATTCCATGCTCCTGGATAGGAGGAACAAATATTGTTAAAATGTCAATACTACCCAAAGCAATCTACATATTCAGTGCAATCCCTATCAAAATAACACTGGCATTCTTCACAGAGCTAGAACAAACAATCCTAAAATTTGTGTGGAACCAGAAAAGACCCAAATAGCCAAAGCAATCTTGAAAAAGAAAACCAAAGCTGGAGGCATCACAATCCCAGACTTCAAGCTATACTACAAAGCTGTAATCATCAAGACAGTATGGTACTGGCACCAGAATAGACACTCAGATCAATGGAACAGAATAGAGATCCCAGAAATGGACCCACAAACCTATGGCCAACTAATATTTGACAAAACAGGAAAGAATATCCAAAGGAATAGACAGTCTCTTTAGCAAGTGGTGCTGGGAAGACTGGACAGCGACATGCAGAAAAATTAACCTGGACCACTTTCTTACACCATACACAAAACTCAAAATGGATGAAAGACCTCAATGTAAGACAGGAAGCCATCAAAATCCTCGAGGAGAAAGCAGGCAAAAACATCTCTGACCTGGGCCGCAGCAACTTCTTACTCAACACATCTCCGGAGGCAAGGGAAACAAAAGCAAAAAAGAACTATTGAGACCTCATCAAAATAAAAAGCTTCTGCACAGCAAAGGAAACAATCAACAAAACTAAAAGGCAACAGACAGAATGGGATAAGATATTTGCAAATGACATATCAGAGGAAGGGTTAGTATCCAAAATCTGTAAAGAAGTTATCAAATTCAACACCCAAAAAACAAATAATCCAGTGAAGAAATGGGTAAAAGACATGACTAGACAGTTCTCCAAAGAAGACATCCAGATGGCCAACCGACACATGAAAAAATGCTCAACATCACTCATCATCAAGGAAATATAAATCAGAACCACAATGAGATAGCACCTCACGCCTGTCTTAATGGCTAACATTAACAACTCAGGCAACAACAGATGTTGGCGAGGATGCAGAGAAAGAGGATCTCTTTTGCACTGCTGGTGGGAATGCAAGCTGGTGCAGCCACTCTGGAAAACAGTATAGAGGTTCCTCAAAAAATTAAAAATAAAACTACCCTACGACTCAGCAATTGCACTACTAGGTATTTTTCTAAGGGATACAGGTATGCTGTTTTGAAGGGGCACATGCACCCCAATGTTTCTAGCAGCACTACCAACAATAGCCAAAGTATAGACAGAGGCCAAATGCCCATCAATGGATTAATGGATAAAGAAGATGTGGGATACACACACACACACACACACACACACACACACATACACATACAATGGAGTATTGCTCAGCAATCAAAAAGAATGAAATCTTGCCATTTGCAAGTATGTGGATGGAATTAGAGGGTATTATGCTAAGAGTAATTAGTCAGAGAAAGACAAATATCGTATGACTTCACTCATATGAGGACTTTAAGATACAGAAGAGCTGAACACAAGGGAAGGGAAACAAAAATAATATAAAAACAGAAAGGGGGACAAAACATAAGAGACTCTTAAATATGGAGAACAAACAGAGGGTTGCTGGAGGGGTCGTGGGAGGGGGGATGGGCTAAATGGGTAAGGGGCATTAAGGAATCTACTGAAATCATTGTTGCACTATATGCTAACTAACTTGGATGTAAATTTTTAAAAAATAAATAAAAATAATAAAGTATACTCTTAGAAACAGCTAAATTAAAAAACAAAGTACAGAGGGAATAAAAGGCAAACAAAACAAATTTCGTGTTTGATTTACTTCGTCATGTCGTCAACAAATGGATAAAGATTATTTTGCCATCCAGGTGAACAAAGTCCCCAAGATGGGGTGCAGAATTTACAAGTTCATGGTTGGATTAACTCATGCAGGAGGCCTCCGTGCCCCATTGAGACAATCCTTACTGAAAAAGAGCAGATTGTTCCTAATCCAGAAGAGAAGGTTGCACAGAAGGATATCCCAGAAAAAAAACTGAAGAAACAAAAACTTAAAAGCAGAAAAGAAAAGAAAAGCACCTACACAAACTGGAGGGTGATTGGATATCTGTCAATACCTGGTAAATGTTCAAAATGTTTACCTTTTATCCTCAGTTACTTCGTTTAATCTTCTCTTCTTTCCCAAGGGGTATAGTCCAACTAAAGTGCATTAAACATCTGGGGTAGGATTTGTAGAATCAGATGAAATATGTTTTCCTATTTCTTAATTGGTAGCAGAACAGACAATGTTGTTAACTTAATACTCTGTCACTTAAAATGCTTCTTTCCTGTTACAATATATTAAAGATGTTTTTCTGAAAATAAATATCAACAGATGTATTATATTCCAATAAAGTGTTATGCCATCATTTATTTTACCAGTTACTTGTGTTTGGACATTAGATTTGTTTAATTTTATTATTGCTAAAATTGCTGGGTAAACAAGCCTCAGAATTAACTCTCATCACATAATTGTGATGATTTAATAATAATGGATTCATAGAGGAATGATGAATAATAATTTGTGAATAATTAAGTAGAAGAAAATGGGAAGTAGGATTATAACCTATTATAAAAAACCTGATCATAATAGTAACTTATTTCAAGTTGAGTAAAGAAACAAGACCAATCGAGAAGTATGTATCTGACTAGTGCTTAGCATAAATGTTAGTGCATAATATGAACAACTAAAAAATTAAGAAATATCTATATAAGTATATTATTATTTAGAAATATGGAAATATATACTAGGGGGAGAAACTTAAAATAATGGAAAAAATCTGCCTCTGAGGTGTGGGAATCAGGAGTGAAAAGTGTTGGAACTGAGAAGCTCCATTTTTCTTACAGTCCTTTCAGCCTTTTGAGCTTAATTTGTTCCTTAATTAAATAAAATTAAGATCAAATAAAAAGTGGAACCATGTAACAGGGAGTCATGCATTTTAGAGTGCTCTGTTCTCCTAGAGCACGTTGAAAATATTCTAGAAATTAAAATGGGTTATGGTCTTGATATACCAGAGAGACAAGGAACTAATATCAGTACATTCGTCTTCTATTGTCGGTTGGATTCTTGAATAAGATTGCAAATTTATATTCAACTTTTAGTGTTTGGTTTTTGTTTTGGAGTCTACTGAAAATAAGTTAAAACTTCACTTTATAATTATGATTATGAGAAATATATTTTTTATTATATTCTAAACAATAAAGTTTGCCATGGACACTTTAAGTTCTTCCTTTTCAATAGCATCTCTCTCTCTCTCTCAGTCTCTCTCACACACTCACATAAGCACACATACACATGCACACCCACACCCTCACCACCTGTGTCTTCTGGTTTTGTTATTTATATGTTGTGATATAGTATAACATCAAAATTACTCTAGTATTAAAGAGAATGTTGTTCTTAGAGAATCAACCAGATGACAAAATAGATCAACAATGTTATTATTTTTGCTGATTTAAGATCATGCAAAAAATTCTAAGTGTCCTTTGTTTTAAAAATGCACTGAAATATTTATGCCTGTGTATTATATTAGTGGCCATGACTAAAAAGATCTTGAGATATTAAAAACCTGACTCTTGCCTTGTACCCACCTGCCCTACAACACTCAAATATGCAAGACTGTGTTTCCTATTGCTTCTTGACTCCAAGTCCTACTTTTATTTTTCAAAGTTTTCCTGTAGTGCTCTAATATCTGATTATTATTCAATATAGACACCTAAAGAAATATGTTTTAAAATGTGCATTTTTTAAACTTACATTTTGAACTTTTTATGCTAATATGATTAATCCAATCTCTATCCCAAGTGAGAAAGCAACAATAACCTTCTAAAGTGCAAAATACTTTAGGAAAATTCTTGATTATCTTTCTGCTATTCAGCTGAATTTTCATTTAAAGGATACAGCATTAGAAATCTATGATTTATTCAAACTTCAGTTAAGTTGCATTATATATATATATATATATATATATATATATATATATAGCAATATATTACCCTGAGGAACTACCCAAAAAATTAAAGGAAAAAAAAAGAGCCTGTCAGGAGTGGATGACAGAAATGAAATGCATCCTTTTCAGGAGAGGTATAATATTATTCACACTGTGAAGTGTTTATCACTGTCATCAAGATATCTTCAGGGAAAGTTTTTAAATATATTTTTGATACACATTTTCGAATGGAAATGAAAAATGATATATGTGGATTTTACTAGTAGTCATTTTAGTGAAAGAAAGACCTTCACAATTATTTATAATTTGTTGTTAATGAATATAAAATGAGAGCCGTCTGTGTTCCCAATCAGGTGACCTCTCTCCATTGTCATCCTATCTTACCACACTACAGTATTCAATTCTCTGATCACACATTTTGCTGGAAATTATGTCCTCTGTTTAATTCCAGAGACTACTTTCTTCTATTTTTTTCTACCATTCTGACAATTATTTTCATGGGTATTGTTAAAATTTCTAGTTTTTTACACATAAAATTCCTACATATATATAAAAAAATTACATCATAAGATTTTTCTTATATAACACTACATCAAATATTGTCTATGTTAATGTAAAAAATGAAGAGTCCAACAGCAAAATAAACTTGGAGAAAATGTGTCTAACTCAACTTACATGAGGTTTTCTATTGCAAGCCTTCTCAATGTCTTTGACATTTTGAATCATCAAAAGATGCACTTCTAAGTAAAATAATAAGCTGAGAGAAGTTCAGTACATCTAAAATAATAAGTTAATACAGTTACTTCATATAGTTATCTTATAAAAGTATGCATTTATAAACTCTGGTTGAAAATGGTTTTAAAAAGTATACAAATTTCCCAAGTCCAATATAATATTTAAAAATATTCCATTTCTCTAGTAATCAATATTATTATTAAACAGATGCCATTAGATGGAAAAATTAATAAAACAAAATCTATGGTGTCCATATTTTTAGAGAATAGGAATACTTAGGTATAAGTTTCATGCAGTGCCTTAGAGAGTCTAAATTGCTACTCAGGTGAGTAATTTTAAAGACAGATTAAGCTTTAAAATATGCATTCTAATTGGACAAATTACTCTGCTATAATTTAATAATATATCACAGCTATATGACAAAATTTAATTTGGAGGTTGCTTATCCAGAACTTTTAATAATAAAAATTAAACAGATCTAATGTCCCCCAAACAAATGATTGGTTAAATAAAATACAGCATCATATTACAGTGTAATGCAAGATATTAGTTACCATTTATTTTGTGAAAGAAATATTTATGATATATTACAGAGTAAGAGAAGCATTTTTTTAAGTTTATTTCCTTATTTTGAGAGAGAGCATGCATGCACAGGGGAGGAGCAGAGAGAGCGGGAGACAGAGAATCCCAGGTAGCCTCCATGCCCAAGTTGGCACAGAGCGCAATGCAGGGCTCAAACTCACGGACGGTGAGATCTTGACCTGAGCTGAAGTTGGACGCTTAACTGACTGAGACACCCAGGTGCCCCAAGAAGCATTTTTAAAGGAAGAGGTACAGTATTGTCTTAACTTAACAATATTTATATGTATATTAGTGTGCAGAGAACAAAGTGCCTATGTACCCTGAAATCATTAGCAGTCATCTCTGGGAGGAGGGCTAACAAGTGATTTGCACTTTCTTCCTTGTGCTTATCTGCATACTTCAAATTCTCTGTAATGAACATGAATTAATAGTCATCTGCTAAAATGTATCCACGGATATTGAACATTGTCATTCTTATGATTTCCTTTCCATATTTTCTCTCCAGTAAAGTTTAAGAAGCATTTGAGTACTTTATCTGTACCAGGCACTACAGTAATTACTGGTGACAAAACAATGAAAAAGACATAGTTTTCATATTTATGTACTATAAATATATCATGGTAGGTGCTAAGAGAAAACTGATCGCAGGTAGTATTGGAACACTAATGAGCAGGCCTTGTCTAACCCAGGAGCTCAGGAAAATATTGCTGCAGGAATGATCTCTGAGTTAAAATTTAAAGGTTCAATCATAGTTCACAGGGATACAGTGGAGATAAATCATTTCAGACTGAGAGAAAAGCACAAAGGTAGACAAGGAGCCACACAACAGAGGGCACTGTAGAAATATGAGAAGTTTCTTATTAAAAATTGAAAACAGAGAGGCAGTGACTGATGGGTAATAAGACCGGGGAGATACCTAAAAGTTAAGGTAACAGTGAGTCCCTTGACTTATGCAAAAAAATGGTAATGTAGTCTGTTTTGGAAAACAACATTTTAGAAGCAGAGATTTTCCTTTTAGTGCTTATTTCAGCATCTGTTCCATTTTTCCAATCTTATATTATAAAAAAGTTAAGATTTTAGTCTACAACTTGTATTTCTCTCCCCTGAGCTCTACGACTGCATATCGTAGCTAAATATACTGATCCCCAAATCCATGAAACATGTACATCTTATGGAAAGAATGGCAACAATTCTCTGCCTTCCACCCTCCTTTGTGCTCAGCTCCATCTTTGGTCATGGCATCTCCAAGTCACCTCATCTCCAAATAAGAAGTCTTAAATTCATTGCGTCTCAATGCCTTTTCACCTGTTCTGCCTATTTTCCTCTTCTTGACTTATGAATGATGTCTTCTTCTGATTCCCCATCACTGTCATCTACACCCTCATTAATCCTCGCCCAGGTAACATGAATGACATCTTAACTGGTGTCCACAACTCATCTCTTCGATTTTATTTCATTTTCCCAGTTGATGCTTCATTGTACCTATAGCTCCAAGCCTATTGCTTACTGTTTTTAAGTTACTTTCCAACTGATTACATTGTTACGATTTTTATTCGTATTATTATGCTTTTATTTTTATTTATGTTTTCACGGAATTGTGTACTGCCTTTACATTTCCTTATTATTTTTTGCTGTTATCGTTAGAGACATCTGTGTCTTCTTGTGCCATATTGAAAATTCAAGATAGATCAGTAACATTTTTTTTTCGGATCATCTACTTTAACCGTGTCCATAATCATGTCCACACTCATGCTCTTGCTGAAATGAGGTTTAAGGATAGCTTTTCACATCTCTTGTCACGCGAAAGTTTTTCATAAAGCACTTATTGCTGTTTCAGATGCGTAAAAGCAAAGAACATGTGCTCCTTATTCACGTTCGTTTTCTAAATGCAGAAGACAGTGCTTGGCACATAGTAGATGGTAACCAAATATTTGGTTAAAATGTAGAGGAAACATGATTTTTTTCTCTTACCATCCTTGAATGAAGAGAAACATCTCATCAAGAGGGAGCACTTGTAGGTTGATTGTTGATACCATTTTTTTTGTGTAGGTAACTTCATATTCGGTACAACAATGCAGCATGATTGAAGTAGAAAATGTCTACCAAATTCTGTGTTTCACGGTCTTTGCCTAATGCTGAGCTCAATCTATTTTTTTTTTAAGGAAATCTAATTTTCTAACAATTTGAAGATATAGGCCATATAAAAAATATTAAAATCCTGTGTGCTCCACCCTTATGACAATATAGCTACTTACCTTTCTGGTCCATCAGGACATAGGAAGAGAAGTACTTCAGGCAGTGAAGATGAAAGCAACATAAAGGAATTCCATTTTTCTCAAAAAAAAATAGAGATTGTAAACTAAAATAATTGATAAGCCATGTTTTGTTTGTTTGTTTTTAAAAAGCTATGTATAGACAAGGGAAGAGAAAGAGTATAGCTGCGGAAGGGATCAGTAATCCTTCTTAATAGCTTCAGAAGGGCAAGTCTGATTAGTTTTTATTAGCATAGCACACTTTAATCATGAGTTTTTCACTCAAGTTCTACCATCCTAGAATTTCGTGCAAATTATTCTTATGTTCTGGCAGAATATTAATTCCATCATTCATTTGCTTACTGAACACATATTTATAGACTGCGTGCAAACCACTGAATAAAATGCAGTCTTACAATTGTGAAATAGACAGGTTTCCTGGCTGAGGGTCCGTGGTGACACAAACAATAAATGGGTAAAACAAAGGTGAGATGTGCAAGTCCTTACACATAAAGAAGCCACAGAGGAGTAAAGTCAACAATTTCAAGATATAAGAGGGGCACGCGACTGGCTTAGTTGGTAGAGCATGTGACTCTGGATCTCAGGGCTGTGAGTTCAAGTCCCATGTTGGGCGTGGATCCAACTTAAAAAAAAATCAGAGATATAAGAAAGAGTGGAGGATCTTCTATGGATTTGAAAGTATTTCCTTCTTCATTGATACAGGTGGTACTCAATTCTGTGGAGTTCGTTTGTGAGAAGCATCAGGCCACTGGTGTGAGATTTTCTGAGGTTTAAGTAAAATCTGATATCAAGATTATTACGTGAAATGTCCTAACTTTAAAATACTGCCAGTAAATGATTTTTTAAAAAAGATGTTGTGCTACCTAACATTGACTATGGTCTAAGGAAACTCATTTTATGACCGTATTTGTCATGAAGGTCTGCAGCCTTTGAAAAAACACACAAGCATATAACACCATAGCAAATCAAGATACATGTCTCTGAATAGAGAAACAGAATGCAGTACCAGGTATACCTAATGAAAACAGAGCGTTTATAGAATGCTTCTTAAGAAGTTGACTATTATTCTGAAACTCCAAAGGGAAAAAAAAAGCCAAAATTGTAAAGGAATAGGAAGCCCCTTCCTCAGGTAGAGGAGAGAGCACTGCAAAAGGCTGGGCAATTAGAAAGAGCTTATGAACTAGTGGATGAAGGAGAGAGTCTCATGAGATAAAACTCAAGGTTGGAATAGGAACCAGGTTTTAATCAACGTTGTCACCCTTATTTGAGGCTGGGATTTATTCTACGTAGAGCGGAACTCATTGAACACCATAAACTGGGAAATGGCTCCAGACTGACTTTTACTTTAATTATCTGCATTACATGCTTTAACCTTTACCTATTCATTATAAACATTTTAAAGGGATGGTGGCAGAGGCTGTTTGAGGAATTAATAGCCAGATACTTTTTAAATGGGAGCCTCCAAAAAGTTCAAATGAGAAATTTACTCTTCAGAAATAAATGAAGTTGTGTAGAATTAAGAGCTGTGACATTTGATGTTACTCAAAATGTGGCCTCGGTCTATTTTTCTGTCCTCACGATACATATGAAATTCTCTCTCCAAGTAATGCATCATCTTGATTTTTTTTTTTTTTTTTTGCACATTGTGTAAGCCAATCAGAAACTCTGAGTAGAATGGGGTACTATTGCACCTGGGTAGAAAGAAATTATATGAGCATTTGGAGCCATTTCATGTACTGGGATAATATTTCCGATGGAGAAAATGCAACATTTTCTTCTGTTTAGTGAAAAACGAGAATGTGCCTTACAAAAAATGCTGTCTGCTTGCGAGTGGGCATGTTATCTTTACATTCTGAAGATGTGATAGAGTTAAAGTGAAGTTGTCTAAAACTGCTTAGGTAAGTTCTTTTGCAAGTATTAACAGCATATATCAGGGCAAGCGGCAGGCAGGATCAAATGAAAATTTATAGATAAAGAAAAAACGCCATCGATACTCACAGAAAGAGATGTGTGTAAGCCCATTATGCTGAAGGTTACTTATATCCTGCCCTAGACTCGGAATCTACTCTAAGTTTCCATGACTTCACCTTTTTAGATACAATGTTCCAGATATTAAGAAAATGACTCTTTATTTTAAGTGCTGATATCTGTATTAGCATATTTCCACTCTACTTCTCAATGCAATCTATACAGACAATTATCTAATTTGATTTTTGAATACTTTATGTTTTCCATTAGCTTATACTTATTACTAGTTTCCTAATTTTAGATCATGCCTCCTAATTTAGCATTCTTTTTAGGTTTTATGTGTGTTTTATTTGAGTCGGTTTTGTAGTCTTTCTGATCATATTCAAAGCTTTAAGTATGCCACCAAAAACACAAGACAGCTTTATTTTCAAAAGCTTTCAATGATGCCTATTCAGAAATATTTACACATCACAGTGAAAGAAATGTCTTGATTGAAGTGACAAATTGCATTTTTTTGCCACACTTTCTAAATGAAAGCACAGCTGTAAAGTATTATGTTACTGTCGAGAGAGTTTAATATTTTAAACAATTCTCAAAAAGTTTTTGAAGCTAAAATAAACATTATGCTATAATAATTTGAACAACATTGACCCTCTGGAAACAAATTTGATGTAGTCTCCCAGCTGAATATGTGTTTCAAGTATAAGGGAGAAATATTAAATAGAGATACTTATTTTATCATATGATAAATATTGCAATTGAGATGATAGCATCTTTGAAGAAAAACCTTAGATGGGTCTAATACCAACCACCCTCTCATTCTGTATACTCTCTCAATTTTATTTTATTTTATTTTTAAACTTTTTTAATGTTTCTTTCTTTCTTTCTTTATTTCTTGTGTTTTTTTGTTTTGTTTTGTTTTTGTTTTTGTTTTTTTGTTTTTTTAGAGAGAGAGAGGGAGAGAGTAGAGTGCAAGTGGAGGAGGGGCAGAGAGCAAGAGGGAGACCTAGAATCCGAAACAGGCTTCAGGCTCTGAGCTGTCAGCACAGAGCCCAATGTGGGGCTCAAACTCACTAGCTGAGCCGTGAGATCATGACCTGAGCAGAAATCTGATGCTTAACAGACTGAGCCACCCAGGCGCCCCAAGAGATGATCAATGTCAGCAACTTCAGAAATTGCGAATGTTTTTACTTTCCACAACTGCTCCGGGCTGAAGCACAGTGTCTTTTGTTATGTATCCTACAAACTACATATGAAGTCCCTCAGTGAGTCCTCACTGAGAAGTGGCTTGGAGAGACCCTCACCAGCTTCAGCCAGAGCAGTGTTAGGACTTCTATTTTTGAAGACAAGTTTCACATAGCATATACAAAATCAAACACATTGCTCTAGATGGCTTTTCAGCGATACAGGGAATTTAAATGCCAAAGAGTCCTATGTAATTAGAGATCACAAATTCTCTTTCATCTCCTCTTTAAGGGAGAATGGTATCCTTTATAGTCAATCTCTTTCAGTTAGGAGTTTTATATTATAATTACCAAACATGTAAAAACATGACTCATACATTAAGTGAACATGTGCAAAAATATCTTACAAAATTCATTTTCTAACGTGTAAATAGTAAGGGGTTAAAAGCAATTCCAGTGAGAATTTGACCTTCAAAGGTTTATTTTCTCTCCAGGGCAAGTTTCGTATGCAGTGCTACAGGTGAAAACATTTGCATTACAATCAGTTTTCTATACATTAATTTCTGTTCCCTACAGAGTTGTAAAATGGACTAGTCAGTCAAAATCAATCAAAGATACACAGCACCACAGAGTTAGAAAATGCCCAGAGGATGCATGGATGTGCTGAACAATCCTCAGATGTCACTTAAAGGATGCCATGATCTCTTTTGCCCATTTACAACTCTTTGACATTTTTTTTTTCCTGCCAGGAACTGTAAGAGAATCTCCCCTCAAGTCATGGGCAATAAATGTCTAAACATACATGAGGCTAATGCCTTAATCTTTATATTGTTATGTAATATATTGAAAGTTATAAACATATAATTCACAAGTTGATTGCTTTTATGTTCATTTCTCCTTTCTTAATATCACAAAGGTAAAAATGTCTTCTGATTGCTTCTGGGGTTTTGGTTTATCTTTCTAACATATTTATATTCTGCCACCTAATCTTGTTTTTAATGTTTATTTATTTACTTTTGTGGGTCTGTGTGTGTGTGTGTGTGTGTGAGAGAGAGAGAGAGAGAGAGAGAGAGAGAGTGGGAGGGGGCAGAGAGGGGGAGAGAGGAGACTCCAAAGCGGGCTTCAGGCTGTCAGCGCAGAGCCCAAACATGGGGCTTGAATTCATGAACCATGAGATCATGACCTGAGCCAGAGTTAGATGCTTAACTGACTGAGCCACCCAGGCATCCCTGCCATTTAGTATTTTCTAAAAAGGAATTAAGGAATTTTAAAAACCACTTTTTTGCTTCCGATTCTGTGTCATCTTCTCTCTTTGCCCCTTCCCTGCCCGCGCTCTGTCTCTCTCTTTCAAAATTAAATAAACATTAAAAAAATTTTTTTAAACCCACTTTTTTATACCCTTTGTATTTCTATAACTTACTCTCCCTTTCCTGCTCCAATGATGCTTTCATCATTGAGCAAACAAGAGGCAAGAAGCATCCTAAGACACAAGAGAATGAAGAAAGAGGGCAGGACTGTAAAACCATTCTTCTTATAGAATATTCACTATCAAATTTGGTGTTTTTTAGTTTAATAAATTAATGGAGCCAAAAGAAATAATATGCATACAACATTAAACAGAATACAATAAGAAAGTATTTGCAAAATGAGGAATTTCATGGATTAAGAATATTTAAAAATGGAAAAACAATTTCAGAAGCTCATATAACAAAACCTCCAGGGGGAGACTATAGATTTATTCTAGGCCATCGTCTAACATATTTGTTTTATTCAGTAGAACGATGATTAATTATAGTGATATTGTAAAAATAAAATAGTGAAACTGAGACCTTTATTTAGGCGGGAGATGGAACTCAAAGGAGAAAACAAAATGTTGGGCACAATTTTCCAAGAAATAACCTGGATTTTTGAATAAAATGTTTGCTTAAATGAAGTGAATTAGCTCATCCTGCTATAGGATATGGAATCCTGAGGCCCTGAAATGTTATCCAACATTCACATGGTCATTGAGAATAGTTGACTTGCTATAGAATCAGGCTCTTTCTGTTTTTATAACAACGTAAATTATTTTAATAGGATTACACAAAGAATTAGTATACTTACACTGTAAAAGAATTTATTTAAATAGGATTATTCACACTCCTGTAATTTATAATTCTGTACACTAGATTGTGTCCATACATTATAAAAATGCAAAGAAAAATTTTTTAATTGGTTGACATTATAAAACTTAATTCCTAAGAAATTGGTGAAGTCTGTTATATTTACTCAACAGACTATCAGTACTTTTCAAAAAGAAGTTCATTCAACTTTCATAAAAAATAAATTAAAATTCAAACAATGAAAATATGACTGCATTTATTCTAGAAGTATTGAAAGGAGTAATAATATAACATGGTCCTCAAAGTACAATGAAATTTTTTGATCACATAAAGGAACATCACCTTGCCACATAAATGAGAAAATCTGATGTTGCCAAGTGGTATTTAGGGTGTGGATCGTCACAACTCCCAAAAAAGGGATACTTTTCTGAAAGTTGATTTTTAACAATCAGTTTTTTTGGAACATGGGACTTATTTCATCATATGACCATTACTCAATATAGCATTGCAGTGCTCAGATTAGTCAGGGAGAGTTGGTATGTATGTATCAGAAATAGAGAACCAAAAATAGTTTCAACTGTAGGTAGTCAATATGGCCATCATTTTGCTTCTTGTGAAACAAAAATGCAAGACTGGTTACATTTTAGAATGCTAGCAATCTGTCTTATACTAGATTAGGTGGTTTCATTAGAGCACGAGGTTTCTCTTTTAAATACTAATAAACTTTATTTTTAAGAAAAGTTTTAGCTTTCCAGAAAAATTGAGCATATTGTGTAAAATGTTCTCATATATCCAGTACCCAATCTCCCCTATTATCTTATATTAATATATATTTTATTATAATTAATGAACCAATATGTATACACTGTAATCAACAAAGACCCATAGTTTATTCAGATTTTCTGCTTTCTATTTTTTTTTTTCTTTTCTGTTCCAGAATCCCATCCAGGATACTACAGTATATTTAGATATCACGTTCTATTAGGGTTCTCATGGCTCTGCCCGTTTTTCAGGCCTTCTTTGTTTTTGACAACCTTAAGAGTTTTGAGGAATATTAGTCAGATACCTTTCAGAATGTCCCTCTACTGGGATTTCTCAGATGTTTACAGGTTTTTTTTGGAGGAAGAACACAGGTGTGATGTGCCATTCCCTTCACATTATATCATTCTATCAACATGATTTATGATGATTGATGTTGACCTTGATCATCTACCTTGATCTCCACTGTAAATTTATATTCCATCTGCCCCTTCCATACTGTATTATTTGGAAGAAAGTCACTACGTACACTCCACACTTAAGGGTGGAGTATCTCCATAATTTATTTGGAATTCTCTACGTAAATTTATTTTGTTAGATAATTGTTTTATACTTTGGGTTCCAATATTACTCTGATATTTTTTTGCACAGTTTGCTTCAGCTTTGGCAATTGGGAGCTCTCTGAGTTGCCTCATGTGTCCCTCTGACCTATCTTATCAATGTAGGCTTTAGTTTTGTTATTTTTATTTTTTTTGAGCACCTCCTTTTCTTTTTTTTAATGTTTATTTATTTTAGAGAGAGAGAGACAGACAGAGCATGAGCAGGGGAGGGGCAGAAAGAGAAGGAGACACAGAATCCAAAGCAGGCTCCAGGCTCCAAGCTGCCAGCACAGAGCCCAAAACGGGGCTGGAACTCAAAAACCATGAGATCATGACCTGAGCTGATCATGACTTAACCAGCTGAGCCCCAGATTACCTCCTTAATTTCTGACACTATAAAATTACAAGATGCTCCCAACTCATCTTATATATTACCTCCCCAGTCTTAGAATCAGATATGTCTCTCAAGGAGCCCTGGTTCCTTATATTGGAGAATGATACTGGAAACCAAGTTCCAGATGCCAGGTGTGCTTGTTGCAACTGAAATGTTTCTTTTAGGACCTCTTACTGACAGAACAAATACACATATGTGTATATACATCTATAAACATACTTCTTTATTTTGTTTTACTTTTTTTGAGAGACTGAGAGAGCGCGTGTGCACCCATGAGTGGGGTGGAGGTGGGGGGGCAGGGAGATTGAGAATACCAAGCAGGCTCCAACTCAGCATGCAGCTCTACTTGGGGCTCCATCCTACGACCCTGGGATCATGGCTTGAGCCAAAATCAAGAGTCAGATGCTCAACTAAGTTACCCAGGCATCCCGTATATACACATTTCTATATGTAACCATCTATATCTATGTTAAGTTAAACAAGAGTTCGTACTCATGTCTTCTAGTATAATCCATTTCCACCTGGATCAATATAGCTTCTTCTCCCTGCCGATCTATGAATTCCCACTCCAACAATGAGAAACCTGGTATCTTCTCTCCCCATTCATATAATTAATCATTCAATTTTAGTATATATGTATACCAGAATCCTGTGTTGGTTAACCCATACCCCTGTTAGAAACAAGTTTAATAACTAGAGTATCATGCTTTTGCTTTAGAGTATCATCCTTTTTAAATGAGAATCCCTTCATTTCAGAAGTTACTTAGGTCAGTACCTCCCCTGCTCCCTCTCAGGAACTCTTTTTTTTTTTTTTTTTTTTTTTTTTTATGTCTACTTATTTATTTTGAGAGAGAAAGAGTGAGAGTGAGGGAGGAGCAGAGAGAAAGAGGGAGAGAGAGAATCCCAAGCAGGCTCCCTGCTGTGATCACAGAGACCCCACCCCCAACCCCCTACCATGTGGGGCTCGATTCCATGAACCTTGAGATCACGACCTGAGTGGAAATCAAGAATCAGATGCTTAACCGACTGAGCGACTCACGTGCCTCCCCTCCCCCACGGGGACTCTTTTAAAGAAACTTTAGCTATTCCTGGAGTACCAAAGGCACAAAAAAATAGGAAAATACATTTTCACGTTTATATTATGGCCATTGGAAAAGCAAAATACACTGAAATTAATTGGTTCAAATTCTATGAACACATGAGAGTCAGAAAATACCATTTTCTCCCCAATTCAAAATATGCTGGAAAATGGTGACAGAGAAATTTAGCTTCCACCGTGCATTAATTTCTAAGTGTGTTGTGAAAGTATATGAAACTTGAGTTTTTGATGCCCAGTCTATATTTCTACACAGCTAGAATCACCTGGAAATGTCTTCAATGATACTACAGAGGGTCAATCTAAGACTATTTTACAAATTAAAATTTTGAGTGCATTTCTCCATAGAAATAAAATTAAAACATTTTGGCATTAAAACATCTGGCATTTTGAAATAATGCCAGAAAAGTATTTTTTCACCAGTATAGAAATCATCAGAGTCAGAATATTAGAAAGGGTGTTTTGTTAGTCTGTTTTAAAGCAAATTGAAGCACAAAGCTTAAACAAATGTGTAAGGCATACTAACACACACACACAATTCATGCATTCATAGAGCTAGCCTGGATATTAAATCCATATTTTTAAGATAACCCTATTGAGAAAATGTTGAAAGAATCAACCAATTAATGCATAAGTTAATTTTTGACCCAAAAATCTCCTAAGAAGATTCAGTACTCTGTATCTGGATATTGCTATGTGGAAACAAAAAACAGTTCTGACAACTAAATTTTCATTCTGATAACTTGTTCAGTGTTGAATAAAAATGGCAGCAGTGAAAAATGTTGGTGATGGCAGAATGGCTATTTAGTAATGAATACACAGCAAGGCTACTTTTATTCTAGGCTCCTTGTTTTTCCTCCCTCAAGAAGACTCACCCCATTCACCTTTTTGTCTTTTCTGCCTAAATAACATCCATCAAATGGGGAAACACAGAGATACTTTTAAAAGAAGGGGACTGTTTTGACTAACAATGGAAGATGGTCACTCCAGGATTATGCAGAATTAAGAGAAGATCTATAATATAAATATCATTACTAATGGAATATAACGTCTTTTGCCTTTCCTAAATTTGTTTGGGATATACCTTCTGACTAGGAGATATATCAACATGTACATCCATAGACATTTTCGATGGTGGAAATACAAAGTTAATTAGAAATAGGATTTTGCTGTTTTTGTTATTTTAGAACCCACTTTTATTTTATTTTTTCTTAATTAATGAATTAATGAACTTTTAGAGAGAGGGAGAGCACAAGTGAGGGAGAGGGGCAGAGAAAGAGAGAGAGACAGAGAGAGAGAGAGAGAGACAGAGAGAGAGAGAGAGAGAGAGAGAGAGAGAGAATCTTAAGCAGGCTTCATACTCAGCACAAAACTTGACCCAGGGCTTGGTCCCATGACCCTCAGATTATGAGCTGAGCCGAAATCAAGAGTTGGGTGCTCAACTGACTAAGCCACCCAGGCACCCTTAGAACATATTTTTTAAGTTAATTTTTAGAAAAACGGTCTCTTGTGATTGTTATGAAATTCATTTTAGAATTATTAATAATAAAAATCCTCCTTACAGTTTTACAACCAAGTTTCTGTATAAGATAGACAACTCATTTCTCAGACACTACTATGGCGCTTTCAGAGTATATCATTCAGGATAGGCTGAGTTAGGCTGCTGTAACAAACCAACCTCAAATCTGAGTGGCTTATTAGAATATAAGTTTATTTCTTACCAACGCTATGTATCATATGGGGGTTGGCAGGCGGACTCAATTCTTGGCAGACTTTATGAAGATCCAGACCAATGGAGACATTATCTTGATGTATGCTTCTATGATCACCATAGCAAAGAGAATAGAGAGGAGCTAATGGTACACTGGCTCTTCCATGAAAAAGTTGTATGTGTTGTTTCTGATCTCATGTCATGTAACTTCAAAGGAACAGGGGATTACACTCCTGCCATGTTCCCAGAGCAGAAACCAGAAAATAGTGGTTATGACACCAGTTCTACCACAGTGATCAACTAGGTCACATTTTGGAGAGAAGAGAATGGTGGGGACCGATCATGAAGACTCTTCTCTCCTAATTTAATGCAACGAAATTTTGAGTTCCAGAATTTATGATTCTCCTTAAAAAATAGAGAAAATACATATAATCTGTATTCTGCAATTCCAAATCCCACATCTTTTCCACTTAAAAATTTCCCCCTTTTTCTACCTCCTTTGTCACATTTACCCATTGTGACTGATTTCTCTTCCCAAACTGGTTTCTGACCAAGAGAACTGATGGATTAATTAGTGTTGATTGGGAAAAAAATGACAAAGATGCTAACAGCCATTTTAAGAGGCGGCGTATTACCGTGATGACAAGTGTGGTCCCGTGTGTTAGACTTAATGAATTCTATTGCTTGTTCTGCCACTTATTTGCAGCGTGAATTTGGATAAGTTGCTAACCCTATCTATGCCTCAGTATCTTCTATAAAATGAGAGAAGACTCACTGTGAGTTAAACCATATAAAGTACTTGAAGTTGTGTATAGTATGCCCTAAATTAATGTCATCCTTGTTGGCCTACTGAACTTTTTGATTTAGGAACAAATCAGGCTTCCGTGTTTATCTGATAAATACGTTTATTAGAGTAAGCATTAAAATTGCTGTATTCTAAGTTTTTGGAAGTATTTAAGTATCCAGCAATAGAATGTGTATTTCTCCCAATTAACTCATATAATGCAACAAAAAAGGCATATTTTATAATTCTTTTGTAAGCTAAAAAAATTTAAAAGATGGATTATTTTTATCATTTTATAGATTCATGCATCCTCAACTGCATATAATATCTTCTTGCTGATTGGGTGAATATAATTACAAAACATATATAGAAAATAGCATATTTTAGTAAGTTAGTTAAACATCTTCCAAGGAATACATATATTTTTTATTTTAGAGAGAGAGAGAGGGAAAGAGTGCTTTAAGAGTGGGGGAGGGGCACAGGTAGAGAGAGAGAGAATCTTTTTTTTTAATTATTTTCTAATCTTTTTTTTTTTTTTTTTTTTTTGAGAGAGAGAGAGAAAGAGAAAGAGAGAAAGTCTTAAGCAGACTTCACACTCAGTTTGGACACCTAATGCAGGACTCAATCCCGTGATCCTGGGATCATTAACTGACCTGAAATCGAGATTGGATGCTCAACAGACTGAACCACCCAAGTGCCCCAGGAATATTTTTCATGTAAAGGAGAATCTACCTATTTTGCTTCCTAAACACCTAACTGTAAGAATTCCAAATTTTGCATCTATAGCATTTTAGTTAAAATAAAACTAGAAATAGTAAATATATTATAGGTCAATTAAAGGAAACAGCTGACACTTTATGACTTGAAAATTGTAATATTTTAGAAAATTCAAGATTATTCAATCAATAGTACAATTCAATATGCATATATATTTCAAATTTTCAAAAATATTGCTTAAATTTGCCAAAAGTTAAAATTGTATTGAGTATCCAAAACCAAATCCAAATACACATTCACCCAATGAGGATAAATAGCACTTCATTAGATAATTGGCATGTAAGTTGTCCAGAGAAATAGAAACCACTGATGTTATTTATATATGGATGAATATGCATTTTATTGCATCATATCCAGAACAAAAAGGGACTTGTACTATTACTTGTGATCATCGTTTGTTTTGTGAGCTACAAATAGCTAATCTAAGTTTTTAGAGTTAAAAAGATTAACGCTAATTATAGTTACTTAATTTGAAAGTAAAAACAATAAGGCTATTCAGTAAAATATAGATTTAAATACATTAAATTTGAAATATTGCTAAGAATGGGCCACATGTGGATATCTAAAGAATTGCAAATAGTTGTATTCACAAATGGAAAAAAAGACCTATTGAGTAAATTTTTAAGTGGAAGGGATGTCATTGTCCGGAAGGTAACTTTCAGAATGATGAAATTGATTAATTTGCAAAGTAAATGGCAATACATTATATTCTTTCATAGTTGTCTGCACTATGGGACTTTCACTCATATATTGGCATGCAATAATTCTATTTAATTAAATTCATCTCTGGTCCACACTTATTATCGGTTATATGTTACACTTCATTCCCTCCATCATTAATACTCATTATTTTTTACATATTTAATTATTAAAATTGTAGAAATGATGCGAAATTTCATTATATTTGCTTAAAATAATATTAATCACATTAATTTAGAAAATGTAAATTTATAATATGTTATTAAACAGAATATGTTTTCAGAATATCAGCAAGAAAACTATATTTTCATAGATGTGCTATAATTTGTATTATTTCTAATTTTTGGTTTTATTCCTAGAAATTATAATGTAATATGATTTTTAGGTATTTAAAAGTAGAAGAAGGCAAAAACAAACCAAAAGAAAAAACCAAAACAAAAAAACACATGAGGGAAGAAACCAAGCCATAATTTCTGAAAAATTTTGCTACCAACAGAAAGGAAAATTATGTTGAAGAAGAAATGCAAATTGATGTGTCTTAACAACTACTTATTAATATTTCATGAAAATCTGGTTTAGAGGACAAAGCTCAGTCCCATATCCCATTTAATAATTTAAAATCATAATAGTTTATTAAACATGTGCGTGCACACATGCATTTGTGCAGTGGTATTGAGGAAACAGATTATTTTCTTGCTTTGCTGTGGAGAATGATAGAGTGTTTCATTAGTTCAGTGTAAATGATCTCTTTTTTAGGGTTTATATTAACATTGCTGCTTATCAGCACCGTGTTCTACTCTGTTTATTGCAGGCCACAAAGTCTGTTCTGTAGGTTTAAAAAGTAAACTGTAATTTATGTTCTCTGAAAGATAGCAAGGATTTAAAATAATTTACTTGCAATTTGATGTGGATTTGCATTTCTAAATATAAAACCAAAAAGTGAAATTTCTTTCTGTATTTCTATTTGTAGGGAACGAGGGCAGGCCGCCCCAAAATGTTCGACATTGAATATTGATTGTTTCGAATGGAAGCTACGTGGAAACAGCTAGTACAAGGACACTCAGACCCTCCTCTATTCCCCTGAAAGCAGGAAAGAAAACCCCCATGTGAAAAATACCCTCCCTGTACTAAGAAGTCAAAAGACATCCTCATCAGTAGAGATAGGGACTTTAAAGTGGAGAACGCTGGAGAAACAAACCTTTTTTTTTTTTTTTTTAATCTAATACCTCTGCCTCCGTGCTGCTTTGAATTCTTTATTAGTTAAACCTTCCAAACACCTGTTTTCTTTATCCTGCCATATCACAAATTTATTGCCTCTGTGTCTAAAAGTGTATAAAAACTGGCTGCTTTGGTCATTTCTTTGGGTCTCAATTTCATTATTGGGCATCTGTGCGCACGTAATCAAATCCTGGGTTTTTTCTTCTGTTCATCGGTCTCCTATCAGTTTAATTCCTAACCCTGCTAAAAGAACCCTGGCATGGGGGTGTGGTGGGGAGAAGGAAATTTCTTCCTCTCCTACATATTCTACAGAGAGCTGTAGCAGAACAAAGTAATTCTACTTTTCTTAGTAGTTATGAAAATATTTAGTTTGTGGATATTCCAATTTGGTTTTGGCATTTCATGTGTTATTTTTCCTCCATGTTTTCAAAAAGGAAAAAGAAAATTTGCAACTTACAATTTTGCAGATGGGAATTTTTGCAGAGGTACTCTGGGAGCAGTAATTTATCATTGTTAAATCAAATATTACATAAAAGTGGAAATGTATTAGTGCAAAATTAGCCAGGTTTTGTTACATGTCTATCTTGATTTATCTGATCATTATCTCTGTCCTTGATTGTTCAGAGGCATTCATGCTAGTTTCCAAATTTGAGAGCAAATAGATAACCAAAGTGTTTCTGTGCATTTAAAGATGGAAAATTATTTTCTAATATAAAGTAAAATTTCAATTAGAATGTAATTCTTTACCCTTTAGCAGCACTGCCCACTATAACCCTCTGTGATAATGGAAATTACATGTCTGTTGAGCACTTGAAATATGGCCAGTGCAGCCAAGTAAGTGATTTTTAAAATTTATTTGATTTTAATTAATAAAATTTTTGTATTTAGATAGCTACATGTGAAATGTGTCTACCATGTTAGATAAGATAGCTTTGGAGTTTTATTACTCTTTTGTTTTATCTAAAATTTAAAAAGGATGTTTTAATATTTGATCTTCACATGAAATTAGTTTGCTTTACTTTTCATTTTTACACAATTTAATTTACTGTGCAGTTATGATAGAAAGATACAAGCAAGTGAGAATTTCTAAGGGCGATGTTTCTGTTTCTCATTTTCGTGGTGTTTTCAGACTTCTGGACCAATCAGCCACAAGTGCCAGTCAGCTGCTCGGTTTGAGGCACTAAGGTACTTCTCTTGCAAACCTTTCACTATGATCTGGCTCAAGTCCAAAGAGAAATAATGTGGTGATCTCCTGCATAGAGAATTTTCTGGAGAACTCTGGACTAATTTGGGAATTCTGGTGAAATTGAAGTCTCCTAATTTAGTAAGTAGAATATGGAAAATCTATCACAGGGGCAGGTAGGAGGGCAGGTGCAAGCTTTATCCATGACATTTAAACAATTTGACATGGAAGCAATCTTATAAGCATGACTATTGGTCCTATTTGAATTTGAACTTATTATGGAAGAAAATACAGCATAAAGAGTGTGCAATGATGACCTTAGCTCAGAAAGTCCATTAGTATAGTTTTGAGTTAAAATATAGATACAGAGATAAGTAAAGAAATAAGGTGTAATTAGAGAATTGCAGTTTTGTACGTGCAGGGAAATGAAATCAAACAGACTCTAGGGTATTAAGGAACAATGGCACAATCAGAAACAAGAGTATAGCTTTAAGCTATATTGAATTGGGTGGGGCAAAACTGAAACAGAAATAAAAGGCCCGAAATTCAATGTTACCTCAGTTACACTTCCTAAACGGTGGGGTAATTACTCCCAGAGCAGCATTTCGGGAAAAGATTGAGCTTAATACTTGATGCTTTCATCCACAAGCATGAACACAATAGAATAAAATGTAATCACTCTTTAGTGTAGGTAATTAAAAAAAATTTTTTTTGTTCAATGTTTTTGTTTTAAGCATAAATTTTGTGTATATAAAAATAGAAGAAAATTAGGAGAGGAATGTAGAATCATGTGGTTGAGGTGATCATGGTTTGGAAACCAAGGCTACATAGAAATGCTTCAACTTTAGAAAATGGAAGATAATAATTCCTAGTACAATCAAAATAAGGTTAATTATTAAATTACGGTTAATTTCTAAAATTAATTACAAATGTTCAAAAAGGATAAATAGAAAATTAATTCTTATTTATTTTAACAGCATTTTTAAAAAATGTTTATTTTTCTTTGAGACAGAGCATGAGTAGGGTAGGGGCAGAGAGACAGGAAGACGCAGAGTTCAAAGCAGACTCCAGGCTCCCAAGTTGTCAGCACAGAGCTCAATGTGGGGCACAAACCCATGAACCACAGGACCATGACTTGAGCTGCAGTTGAATGTTCAACCGAATGAGCCACCCAGGCACTCCTAACAGCATGGTTTTGAATTTCAAGACTGGCAATTATAATGGAAGGCTGAGTATGTAGATTAAGATTGGCGATTATTTGGGGCACCTGAGTGGCTCAGTAAATTAAGTGTCCAACTTTGGCTTAGGTCAAGATCTCACAGTTGGTGAATTTGAGCCTCAAGTCCTGCATCGGGCTCTGTCTGTGCTGATAGCTCAGAGCCTGGAGCCTGCTTCAGATTCTGTGTCTCCCTCTCTCTCTGCCCCTTCCCTGCTCACGCTCTCTCTTTCTCTCTCAAAAATAAACAAACAAACAAACATTAAAAAATATTTTTAAAAAAAGATTGACTGGCAATTGTGTAAATGAAAGTACACCAAAAACTCTGAGATTCTAGACATGAAAGGTTAATATTTTGAAATATACATAGAAATATTTAGCAAAGTAATGAAAGAAGGAAAATAAATTTGATACCTTATCACTTGTTAGCCAATTATAATACTCCAATAGAAGATATAAAAAATAATTAAGTTCCAAGTTTAGTATTTGTTAATAAAACATATCCAGATGTCCCCAAGAAGTGTTTTATCAGGTTAGAATCATGCAAAAGCTTACTAACGTACAGAGTTGATATAACTGTGAGGAAATTCTCTGTATACATTGCTGTTAGAAATGCACATTACTCAGGGCACTTGGGTGGTTCAATTGGCTAAGCGTCCGGCTTCAACTCAGGTCATGATCTCACTGTTAGTGGGTTCAAGCCCCATGTTGGACTCTCTGGTGACAGCTCAGAGCCTGGAGCCTGCTTCAGATACTATGTCTCCCTCTCTCTGTGCCCCTACCCCCCTCTCTCTCTCTCTCTCTCTCTCTCTCTCAAAAACAAATAAACATTAAAAAAAACTTAAAAAAAAGAAATGCAAGTTAGTTGCAAACATTAATGAGGGCAATGCTTTCAACTACTTCACTTATTTTTTTAAAATTAATTTCTCACCATTATGAAGATATTATTGACCTATAACATGTAAGTTTAAAGTGTACAAAGTGATGGTTTGATGCATGCACATATGTACATTGTGAAATGATTACCATGATAGGTTAGCTCATACCTCCATCCCCTCACAGAATTACCATTTTTTTGTAGAGCTAACTTCTCTCTAGTTGCTCCTCTCTTAACAACATTCAAGTACATGATACTGTATTATTCATTATAGTCCCCATGCTGTACATTAGGTCCCCACAGCTTATTCACCTTACATCTGGCAGTCTGTACCTTTTGACCAACATCTCCCCCATGACCCCGCCCCTGACAATCATCATTCTACTCTGTCTTCCTTTGAGTTCAGCTGTTTTAGATTCCACATTAGTGAAAACAGTCAGTATTTGTCTTTTCCTGGCTTAATTTTCATTTGGCATAATACTATCGGATTTCATCCATGGTGCTGCAAAGGCAGATTTCATTCTTTTTTTTTTTATTGCTGACTAATATTCCATTGTGTGCATATACCACATCTTCTTTATCCATTCATCCCTCATAGACACTTTGGCTATTTCCATATCTTGGCTGTTGTAAATAATGCTGCAGTGAACAAGGTGGGAAAGGGTAGACATCTTTTCCATACACTGGCCTCATTTGCTTTGGAAAAAATACGCAGATTTGGAATTACAGATCATACGGTAGTTTTTCATGTTTTGAGGAACCTCCATAGTGTTTTACCCAGCGGCTGCACCTGTTGACGTTCCCACCGTCAGTGCACAAGGGGGTGCAGCTGCCAGCAGGCACCTGGGTGAGCCTAGGGCCTGGGTTTGAGGGAGCTTGCTGTGAGCTGATGCCTGAAACAGCCTGGTGCCTCTTGAGCTGCCTGAGGGCAGGTGGACAGCGCTGCGGTGGAGGGGCAGGGGGACGGCCGAGGAAGGGGCGGGCCAGAACTCACAGCTTCCTTCCAGAAACCTCTAGTAGAGTACCTGCCTGGTGGGCTAGGAGCCTCCTGGGACTAAAGGAGTCAACAGGCACCGGGATGCCTGGGGGCCTATGTTCCCGGGAGCTCCGCCGGGAGCCTTGGTGACCCTGGTTCCGCCTGGGGTTGCCGGAGCCACCAAGTGCCTGGGTAAGTTTGTGACCCATTCTGTCAATTGCTGAGCCTACCAGAAGCCTCCCCGAGCCTGGCAGCTGCCCTGAGCCTCTGGGGTAGGCAGACACTGGGGTGATTGGGAGTCTAGGTTCATGGGAGCCTGCAGGGAGCTGCAAGGACGCCAATTGGGGCAGCTGGAGTTGGCTGCTCCAGAGCCAGAGGCCGGCGTGCACTGGAGCCTCCTGGCAGTCACCTAGGTCCCGTGGAGGGAGATGGGGGGGGGGGGGGGGGGAGGTCTGTGCTGAAGTCAGGTGTTCACACTATTCTTCCACGGAGTCTCGGCGCTGGGCTGCCCAGGTGCTGTGCTTCACCAGGTGCTGTAATCCCTGCCTCTAATCCTTAGGCCTTGTGAAAATGTTTCCCTTCATTCTTGCACAGATAGGTGTTCAGATTGATGTCTGACGGGTGGGGTGAGTCATATCAATTTTTATGCCACCATTTCACTGACGTCACTGGCAATCTCCAAGAAGCGTTAAATTCTGTTTGAATATTGTATTACAGCTATGAAACTTTATTTAAAAAAAAATCGCGGGGCGCCTGGGTGGCTCAGTCGGTTGAGCGGCCGACTTCGGCTCAGGTCATGATCTCGCGGTCTGTGGGTTCGAGCCCCGCGTCGGGCTCTGTGCTGACAGCTCAGAGCCTGGAGCCTGTTTCAGATTCTGTGTCCCCCTCTCTCTGACCCTCCCCCGTTCATGCTCTGTCTCTCTCTGTCTCAAAAATAAATAAATGTTAAAAAAAAAATCGCAAAATAGTCCTTTTTTGATTTTTTTACTCATTTTAGAGTGGGGGGAGGGACAGAGAGAGAGGAAGACAGAGGATCAGAAGCCTGCTCTGTGCTGACAGCAGAGCCCTGGGCTCGAACCCACAAACTGTGAGGTCATGATCTGAGCCCAAGTCAGATGCTCAACTGACTGAGCCACCCAGGTGCCCTGAAAAGTAGTCATTTTTGAGGATCAAGATACTCAAATGTCTTTTTTTTAAAGATTATTTAGCTACATGTAAGCAACAGATGGCCTATTTTTGGATGTTACAGTGAGAGGGAAATTCAGAACAAACTTCTTTCATAATTCAAATTTGTATACTTTGTAAAGAGTTTTGAAAATTTAATGTTGTATGGAGTTGAGTTTACAGAAAAATGAGCAGGGAGTTGGTGATGCTTAACAATTCAATTTTTAATGGAAAGGGAAAATAGGGTTTGCATATGGGAAACTTACCTTAAGTCAGAGATTCTAAAACTTGGATTCCTGAATAAATGTCCAAAAATTTACAGATAACATAGAATCTGGATGCAAACATGTTGAGGTGTTTCTCAGAGCCGTAGACTCTTAAAATGTCTGTGGAGCTTTTGAGTGAAAACCTAGGAATCATAGCTTTAGGCCACATCCTGGGTCAACCCTTCAATCTGCTGTAGTGGTAAAGATAAGTATGGATGGACTCTTCAAATTCATATGGTCAAATTGTTTAAGAACTACTTTTATAATGATTTGTCATGTTTTTTGCATTTTTCCAGTGTATCATAACAATATTTTCCAGGGTATTTTATGGTGTTAAATTCAGGGCGGGAGATATGGGATCGGTGAAATAGGAAAGGAGAGAAATAGCTGGGGTTTTTTTTGGCATAGATGTATTTTCATCTGACATGTTTTTATTTTTAAAAATCTCATTTATTTCTTGCGATATATATTTTTTTTTTTTGAAAATCCATGGCTATGACTCTGTGGTACAAAAATAGACTGGTTAATTCACTCAATTTTTACATATCTTTTTGGTATTATATAAATAATGAATATTATTTTTACACCTGCATATTAGACATTTCTTCTCAGATATTAAATAGTGAAATTATACTTAACATATTTAAAACAAAATTCATATTTTATAATAATCTCTATTCCTACCTGCTCTATTACAATTAACATTCTCCTAGTCATATGTATTCTCTATCTTACTGACTTTGTTCCTTTAGTTTTCTTTTTTCTTGGCCAAAATATCGTTAGAACGATTTTTCATATTCATACTTCTTTTCATTAATAACAGTGTCACTGCTGACTGTCCTTACCTTCCCACACTCCCCGTTTCAATCACCCCAATATCCCAACAAACTAATTTTCTAAAACAAGACTTTGATCCAGTTGTATAGCCCTTTAAGATTAGTTGATAAATTTCCACTGACACTGGGCATTAATCCCGATGACTTAGTTGTACTTTAAAATATTCTGTAATCGAACTTTAACATACATTTCTTGATTTAGCAATTCTCTACATCAGAATTCCAGTCATTATGGAGCTACATTCTTCAATTGAAATGCCCTCAACTCTTCTGCTTACCTATTTTCTGTTCTGTCTTTGAAAGTCTATGCCAAATAGGTCTGATGACCTTAATACAAAACAGTAGTAACAAAATCAAATTTCTTCCAATTCAGACAAGTAATGTGGCCTAGTTTAAGAGAATGGAATGGTGTTGGCCTCAGCAAACATGAAGAACAGGGGCGTTCCCCAGCTCCACCAAAAAATGTTCAATTCAGTAAGAACAAACCCAGCTGAACCACAATAAAACAGAAATACTGCTTTGGCTAAACAAAACTCATTAACAAGGATGGGTTTGGCTCCCAGAAGCAGTAGAAAGCTATTTCCAGCTTTCATGGTATGGCCTTACTTGTCTTAAAGTTGCAGTGATGTTTACACGGTGCCTGTCAAAGATGTGTTTTGTCCTTAAGAATGGAAAAAATGTACAAATTTTGGAAAGCAATGGGTAATGTTTGCTTTGTCTCTTATTTGTTTTTAGGATTAGTTTAGCACACCATATAAAGCAATATGTGTGTAAATAGACAACTGTGTTGATGGAGTTTTCCAAAGATTGTATTTTAAAGATAAATTAGCTTGAAAATCAATTCTTACAAGTGTGTATGGAGGTTAATTATTTTTCTCCCACGAATACATGTGCACACATCAATATACTAATTTATTGCTTTTGTTTTAAAATATACACATTTATTCTTATTTTCATATCTGTCTTGGATTAGTGCATGGTCAGTTTTGGAAAGAAAACATCTTGGCCATATCACTTCAATCACTAGTTTTTTACTTTGGACCAATGCCTGAGAACTTCTACCAAATATTTTCCTCTTTCTATCTTGTACAATACTAGGACAGTTCTCTCATTTTCAACAATATACAAGATATCAAAATCTTAACTTCTTGGTCCAGCAAATACTTGCTCCTGAAAAATCTGTGGACCTACTACAGTAGTTTGTTCAATAAGAAATCTTAAGGTGCGAAGTTCGACTTTGCACAGAAAATGTTAACAAATTTCTGAGGTTTGGACCTCTCTAAATTACAATCTGTATCGTGAGACTGTAGTTTAAAACATAAGCAAATTGGGGGTGCCTGGGTGGCTCAGTCGGTTAAGTATCTGACTTTGGCTCAAGTCATGATCTCGCAATTCATGAGTTGCATCCCCACATTGGGCTCTGTGCTGACAGAGCAGAGCCTGCTTGGGATTCATTTTCCCCCTTTCTCTCTGCCCCTCCCCTGCTTGCTCTCTCTCTCTCTCTTTCAAAAGATAAATAAACTAAAAAAAGAAAAAAAGAAAAGAAAAAGAGAATGCTCCTTCTAAGAGCTAGTTTTAGGTTTATTTTTTTATTTTTTAAAAAATGTTTACTTATTTTTGAGAGAGAGAGAGAGCAGGGGAGGGGCAGAGAGAGAGAGAGAGAGAGAGGGAGATAGAATCTGAATGCAGGCTCCAGGCTGTCAGCACAGACCCTGATGCGGGGCTCGAACTCATGAGGCATGAGATCATGACCTGAGCCTAAGTTGGATGCTTAACCAACTGAGCCACCCAGGTACCCCTAGTTTTAGGTTTAAATAAACCAATAGGAAGCAAGCTCCAACTTAGACCAAATGCAATAGAAGAATCAGGCTCTGTCCTAATAGATAGTAATGTGTTTGTCAAAAATCTCTCTAAAAGTACCAGACCTTTGCCTGGACATGGGACTGCTTTTGTGCTCATTTTGGGTGTTCAAATATTGCCCTGCTTTTGTGCTCATTTTTTCTGTTCAAATATAGCTCCACTCCATTACTACCTCTTAAAAATAAAAGCAATTGCAAATGGAAGGTACATCAGCAGTAAGTTATGGTCCAGCAGGGGTATATAACCTCACATCTCCTGCACTGTTTTCATCAAAGGAAAATAACCAGGTTGCCTTGTAAAAAGCATGGCCATTCATAGCTTAAACTGCTTCTCTTTTGTCTTCTGCTTCCAGTTAAACTGGCCTCTCTCCATTTTGTGTTTTTCATGCTGGAATGAGTGTTAAAATAACTCCGTTTGATTAAACAATATGAATGATTTAGGGAAGAGTGAAGTAATTCTTCCCTTTTACTCAGGTATCTCTTGCTTGCTCAAGAGCTAGTTTTAGGTTTAAATAAACCAATAGGAAGCAAGCCATTTTAAGGTGCTGCCACCTACTTACTAGGTGAGTTACTAAGTAGACCACATTATTTGTGCATATTCCTAATCATGAATCCATCCATTACCTTATTTAGTCATCATCTATTTCTAATTTACTCAGTGAACTAACTAGGTACCATGCTATGTTTTCACAGCTCTAGATTTTATTGTCACACTCAGAATATTGTTCTATAAAACATTAATATCCTATTCAACCTGGTTTGGGAAGGTGGCATTTTCTTGGGCTTTCCAGTACAGTTCCTGGAGATACTTATTTTCAAGATTAATATTTTGTACTTACGCTCACAAATTCCTTCCCAAACAGAGAGTGGGCATATTGACTCTTAAAGAAATGAATCCATTCCACAAAAACCAGACCTCCTTGTTAGGCATTGGCTTACTGTTGAGCTAGATTTTCTCCCCATTCCACATTCAACCGAGAGTCATTTTGTGTGAAAATAAACTAAATGATAAATCAGTTATCCTCTGCATAGCACTTTTTGTGCTTTTCCTGTGAAAATTACTCCCAAATCATGATGACTCATAAAAAGGGCCCTGAGGGACACATGGTACAGTGCTAAAACAACTATTTCTGGATTCACTCTGGTAACAAAGATCAAAAATGGGGAAACAACACCAATTATTCTGCCAGACCTGACAGGTGCTCGTTTTGAAATTCAGAACTTGATTTTGTTACACAAAGAGAAAAGCTGAGTTTGTATAGGGATTATAATAATAATTTAGAGGAAAGTGGAAGGATTAATAATGCAACTACTGCTGGTAGTTATTATAAAGCTTCTGGAAGGTTGGCTCTGCGTTAAAAACAATAGTAATCCAAATGTATCATTCAGAGCAATATAAATCACAGTGGGGTGGTTTGATTTTATTTAGAAACTTACATCCCATATTTCACCTAAATTCTAGAAAATCTTTTAATGTAGTGTTTTAAAAAATTGAGAGTTCTTGTATCATCCAACCTGAATTTATCATGGACACTCAAATCTCCTAATACCTAATCTTTGCTACTGTAAATAGCATATTCTCTTTCTCGTTTTGATATTATAAAAGTGGAAAGTAAATGTCTAAAAGAATTACATTTTCCAAGAGCTGTTAAGATACTTTTCTTCGTTTCAAATAGAAGAAAAATTCTTAAGTGGTTATTTATTCTATCCTTCACAGTTTTCAGATATTGGAAGAAATATTTGAAAGAAAAGCAAGAGGGAATTCTGAAACATCTCTGGCATCAATTCAATTCTGCTGTAGATAAATTTCACATTACTCGAGAGTCGTCATTTTGAAGCTTTCATAGATTTACATATTCATAAACTAAAAGTCAACCCAGTCTGAGTATCACCCATTTTCCCTCTTTGAATCTATACTTAAAAAAAAATCCTTTAGTTATGTTTTTTAAAAACATCATTAATACAGATGGTACTTACACTTGTGGTGAGCCTAGCATAAATATATAAACTTGTCTAATCACAGTGTTGTACACCTGAAACTAATTTGACGTTGTGTGTCAACTAAAAATCATTGATAGTCATTAAATCAGAATTCCAACTGGTAAAAATAATTTTACCTAGCACAAGTGATATCAGGTAAGAAATACATATCATATCATATAAGTATTTAGCTGCTAATACAAAATTTAATATTGTATGCTTTCAATAAACAAAGCTCAGACCATATCCTATTAGTAATTCAACAAGTTGGTATGTTGAATTCAACTCACAGTAGTCCATTTAGTAAATGATATTGTTCTACTAATTGCAGATACTTAAGGCAAAAATAGCCCCCTCTTACCAAAAAAGACTGAGTATATTGAAACTTGTAATTTATAATATCATACATACATTATTAATATTTTGTGGCATTTACAGATAGAGACTGCTTTTGTTTTTGAAACTCTTCAGAAGAGTTCTAGAAATGACTAAAATTCCTGTTGTGGAAATATGGGAATAAAATAAATATATGTCAATTTGGCAAATGAAATATAATTCATTGCATGTATAAAATCTACTACCAAATAATATGTTCTATTTAACAGATGTCTTTCTAAAATTGTAATGCTCAAGGGGTTCACATTTCTGCTGATACAGTCCATGCTTTGGCACAGGAGTTGGTAGGGGGATGACGGAATCAACATGTTGAGGACAGAACACCAAGAGAACATGAGAGAGAACTCTTTGACAATATGAGGGAGGGAGCGAATGTTTATAGATTGTGCAGAAGTAGTTATTAGGTGAGGCATCAGTACTGACAGTTGTAGTGAGTCTATTGTAAAACCCCCTTCAGTGTTTATGGAAGAATTTAGATTAAATATTGGATATTCTCATTTGGCCTCAGATTCTTTAAAAGCAGCACTGATTTGGGACTGAACTGTGCAGTATTTCATCCTTTAGTAAAGGTGATCACCATAGAGTGTTCTCATTATTGTCTTGTCAAGGCAGTGCACTGACTTGCATTTGGAGCTAAAACTTTGTCAAGGTGTATTTATTTGTTGAGGTCAAATGGAGGGGGGTTGTAAGACAGTTATTTTTCTATAACCTGAGATCTTTCTGTGTTAGAATAACAACAACTACATAAATAACCCTAAAATTTCAGAATCTTCAAACAATGAACATTCATTTCTTATTTTTGGAGAAGCACAATTCGGTATCTCCTGCCAGGCTGAGTTGAACTGCCACTTGTCATCCTGTGCTTGGCTATCCTGTGACACAGTTCAAAGCATGGGCTCTTTCTATTTTTTTGGTTTTGTTGTCTACTGTGATCTTGGAGTCTCCTGCTTCTACATAGGTGACAAGGCAGGAGGCGATGGAGGGAATCTACTTCTTAGAAAATTGGACCTGAAGTGCTACACCGCTTCCATCACGTTCTGTTAAGAAATAGAGGCACCCGGGTGGCTAGTCCATTAAGCATCTTACTCTTGATTTCAGCTCAGGTCATGGTGTCACAGTTTGTGAGGTCAAGCCCCACATTGGGCTCCACGATGACAGCATGGAGCCTGCTTGGGATTCTCTCTCTCCCTCCCTTTCTGCCCCTCCCTACTCACTCACTCTCTCTCCCTCAAAATAAATAAACTTTAAAAAAAGTTATATGGTCCTACCAGGATAAAAGGGAGACTCAGATTCACAGTCCCAGTTTTTGGAAGTCCCCATCAACAAATGTCTACCGTGGCAAGGGTCAGCAATTTGTGGAGAAGACTTGTCCACATGCAGCACAGTGACATTGGCTGCTTCTACTTTGATGAGACTTTTAAATGTAAATGTATTGTGATGATCTAAGTTTAGCTGTTTTAATACACCTTCATGAGGGTGCCATCTCAGGGTGGTGAGTTCAAAGCCCCACGTTGGGCATGGAGCCTATTTATACACACACACACACACACACCTTCATGAAGCTAGTATCAGGGTCCAGAAGGAAATTTGATTTTCTCTCTTAGACGTGGACCTGAATAGTTTTGAACCAAATCAGTCTCTGGTGGAAGGGTCATGGGGGGAGCTCTTGAGTCTTCCAGAAATTCTGCCAGAAACACTCTTAAGTACTATTTTCTACATTGTTTACATGAAAATTGTATTTTATTCATTTAATTTTGCCTGTACTCCAAGCCCTAATGCATTTCTCAAGTGGATTTTGTTGTTGTTTTTAATAAGTTTATTTATTTATTTTGAGAGAAAGTTGGGGAGGGGCACAGAGAGAGGGTGAGAGAGAGAATCCCAAGCAGGCTTTCCAGTGTCAGTGTGGAGTCCTACTCAGGACTCGAAGTCAGGATCCGTGAGATCGTGACCTCAGCCGAAATCAGAAGCTTAACCGACTCAGCCACCCAGGTGCTCCTCAAGTGGAAATAGTTTTATTAGAGAGATTTAAATTCAAATACAAATTTATTTAGTATCTAGAATATTCCTTGTTTCAGAGGTCTTCAAGACCATTTCATGGTTAGTGATTCACTAGATGGACTCAGAACTAAGGTGTATTTTAGTGAAAAGATATATGACAGTGTTAGGAAGAAGAAAAGACATAGGACAGACAGGATCTGTAGCAATCCATATACAGGTTTTCTTATTTTTTCTTCTTCCTCTGATGGGGCAAATTAAGTATGACCCTTTCTTCAGCAGTGAAAAATTCAATAAAATGTGTGCAATATTTCTTACCACATAAGCTCATTAGAGATTGAGCACCCAAGACTTTATTGTGCTGATCACATAGGTACTCTGTCCTTTGTATGTTCAAAATTCCATATTCCAAGAAGGAAAACAGGAGTTTACCATAAATCGCATTTTCTTTTTGTATAGTCTACACACAGTGATTTACCTTTAATCAGGGAACAGTCAAAAGCTAAGTTCCCAGGTACCAGACAAGGGCCAAACTTATAAGCAAACCCTTCTAAAAATAGCCGTTTCACATCTGCAGTGTTAACTCTTTCTGAACACTCACTAAAATGTTAATATGTTTTATCTCATTAAGGCCCCATAATGATTCTCTTCAATTGAGACAATTTGTGTAAAAGGAAGGAAACTTGAGATAAAGGAAACTGTTATGTTTTGAGTCCCATGTACATATCAGAGCCTTGACTAAGAAATTTAAATACATTAACTCAAAGAAGTTATGAATTTTGCCTATGGTCACATGGCTAGTAAGAGGGGAGCTGAGGGGCGCCTGGGTGGCGCAGTCGGTTAAGCGTCTGACTTCAGCCAGGTCACGATCTCGCGGTCTGTGGGTTCGAGCCCCGCGTCGGGCTCTGGGCTGATGTCTCGGAGCCTGGAGCCTGTTTCTGATTCTGTGTCTCCCTCTCTCTCTGCCCCTCCCCCGTTCATGCTCTGTCTCTCTCTGTCCCAAAAATAAATAAAAAACGTTGAAAAAAAAATTAAAAAAAAAAAAAAGAGGGGAGCTGAAACAAAACTAGGACTGCATGATTTTGGACTATACCTTTGTGCCTTTTTTCAAAGTACTTAGAGAAAGCCCTATATCTGCACTCTCCAGTATAAGCCAGGGACCACATTTGACTATGAAACACTTGAAGTATGGCTAGTCCCAGTTGAAATGTTCTATGAGTGTATATACACACCAGATTTTGAAACCTTAGCTGTGGGAAAAAAAGAGTGTAATATATCCCATTAATACTTTTAAAATATTTTGGTATTGAATACACTTGGAAATAACATTTTGGCTATGTGAGTTTAAATAAACCACATTATTAAAATGGATTTTATCTGGTTCTTTCTTTCTTTCTTTCTTTTTTTTTTTTGAATGTGGCTAGTAAAAAATCTCACATTATATTTCTTTTGGATAACACTGGTTCTGTCAGGCTGAAATCCTTTGTGTGATCTTTAAGGCCAAACCATGGGCAAATACAAGGTTTTGCCTGTCAGGCCTCATGGTAGAAGCTGTCATCCTCTCTCTGAACTTGGTGCTCAGCCAGTGCATTGCAGTCTTTGGAGGAAGTTGTATTCAACTTCTCAGCCCCTTCTCCACCGTAGGCCAACCATTCTCTTGCACATATCGGCATTACTAGCTCAGACACCTGCAATTTGAGGCTTTCTTACTGGGGGCAGGGGGCTTTGTTGATGTACTTTTCAGGCCCCTCCACCGAGACATCCTTTTCTGGGACTTTAACTAAGCTGACTCCTATTTTTCCACTCTTAGTCCTTTCTCTTTCCCATCCTGAAATGCTCTGGGTCCTCACTGCACATCACCTGATCCTCACTGATCCCAACCTGTGGGGAAAATGTAATAGGGAGAAGCCGGTACTATATTATTTTTTGGCCTCTTGCTTATACTATTTCAATTGGTGAATAAAGGCTTGATTATTATTTTCAGTTTAGGTCATTGTCCTAATTGACCACTTAAATGCCTGGCAGCTCTTACAAGCCCTCAATAAATATTAGGTCTTCTTTGTGAAAACTGTAGTTTTAAAGTTTGTTTGCTTGTTTGAGAGAGAGAGAGAGAGAGAGAGAGAGAGAGAGAGAGAGAATATGAGTTGGAGAGGAATGGGGGTGGGGAGAGAATCCCAAGCAGGCTCTTCACTGTCAGCATGGAGTCTGACCTGGGGATTGAACTCACAAACCATGAGATCGTCACTTGAGCTGAAATCAAGAGTTGGATGCTTAGCTGACTGAGCCACCCAGGTGCCCCAAACTGTAATTTTATGTGAAAAACCTTTGGGATTAGAAAAGTCGAAACACCCTTCTTGTGGGCTTCTATATCACAATTCTGAATATCAATATCTAGATCATTTCGCAGTGTTCTTTGTCTTGATTTTCTGCCTTCTCCAAAAGTAAAGCCACTTAAAAATAGCAGCTGTTTCTTGACTTGGTTTTCTGTCTTGACACATAGCATGTGGCCTTTTACATAGGATGGTCTCAAATGTTTCTCAATTAAATGAAATGTCTTTGTCTAAAATAATACAGGTAGTAAGTGGTTCATAAATGCTGATTTTCTGATATCAATTTTAAGGCTTTTGCTGCTATGATGGCTACCTATATACTTTTGTTTTTTGTTTCTTGGGGTTTTGTTTTTGTTTAATGGCATGTGGAGGGTCCACAAAGAACAGATAGGGATGTGCAATTCTGGCTGATAGAATTTTTAATTACTTATATTCATTTTCTGTTTTTACTGTAACAAGTCACCACAGATTAGTGCCTTAAAAAGAGGAATTTATTATCCTGTAGCTCTTTAGGTCAGTTTGACATGAGTCTCACTAGGCTAAACTTAAGGTGTTGGTGGGGCTGAGTTTCTTTCTGGGGGCTATACATGAAAATCTGTCTTTTCCAGCTTTAGAGGCCGCCTACATTCCTTGACTCATGGCACCTTTCCTTCCTGTTGCAAGCCAGTGTCATTTCACTGCTCTGACCATTCTTTTGCAGTCACATTGCCTTCTGTCTAATACAGCTAGGGAGTTTCTCTACTTTTATAGACCCATGTGAGTATATTGGGCCCCCCTTCATAACCTACAGGTATCTTCTCTCCTCAAGGCCCTTAGCTTTAATTACATCCAAAAAGTCTTATCTACCATGTAAGGTGACATATTCACAGCTGTAGGAGTTTAGGACGTGCACGTCTTTTGGGGACCGTTATTCTCCCCACCACAATATTTAAATCAGTAGTTCTCAATATAAATTTGTTAATGTCTAATATTTTTCAAAATGTGGAAACCTAGACTCACACTGTTTACATCACCTGAGAACCTATTGAATCAAAGACTATAGAGGTGGGTCCAGCAAACTCTGTTTCTAAGCCTTCCAGGTGTTTCTAATATACAATAAAGTTTGAGAACATTCTAAACCATCCTTATACTTAGCAAGTTTCCAGGAGTTAGCTGCATGAGTTTGAGGTAATCCAATTATTCTTCAACAGGAAGCACTACAGCTGGGTAGCAATCCTAGGAATCAGAGAAGGTCAGTGTACAAGTGCTTATTAAAGCTGGATGTCTGAGTATCCCTGTTATCATTATATTTTCAGAGACTATTGGAAACAACTGAAAAAGTCATCCTCTCCAATTGCAGCTTAGAGAGTTGTTGAAGGTAGGCTTTCAAAGAGGAGGGAGATAAAAATAATATATTCCATAAATTGCATTTTAAATCTATTTCAGAAGAAAATGCTTTCCTGAAGCTGGTGGCTAGTATTATGAATTAGAGTAGTTTGAAGAAGCCATTTCTCCTTTTAATCCATTTCTATTTTCCACTCTATAACCAACCACTTAAGTGTTTATTCATGTCAATGCTAAGACTATCACCAAGTGGGCAGTATGTAGAGGCTATGGGACAGTCACTGCCCTTAAAAAACTGAAAATATTTCATGGAAGGTATGACTAATACCTAACGAAAGACAGCATTTTAAGACAGTATTCTGCAGCGTATAATTATCTCAGATAAAATGTTTACTTGGTAATATAGTTGAAGTGTTTGTCATAACCTGAGATCTCACAAATATTTCCAGAGTTTAATACCTTTGTGAAATTCTCTGCCAGATAGGGGTAAATGCTTTAAGTGAATCCAGCTGATGTGCGAGATTTACAACTCACTCAAATGCCATCTTTATTTTTATTTCTACTTCTACGATCCTGTAGATAATTTTGCATATCTACCTTTGCATAGGAAAACAACCCCTGACAGCTGTGACCTGGCCTAGCACTAGCAGCTTGGCCTCGAAGTTGTTAGCCAGAGGTCCAGCTGTCATATTCTCCTGGCGAACATAATTTCATAGAACACTAATATCAGACAAGGCAACGCCGACTGCAAGGGGTCAAGACAAAAAAACAGAAGAGCCTTGTAAGCATATCCAAGCAGAGAGGAAAGCAACAATTATGTCCAAATCATAAAATTGATCATCCATTCTCCTATACTGTATGGCTATGACGGGGAGTATAATTTAGCTATAAAATCTAGACTATTGCCATTTAGGAAAGGCCAAGTAGTTTTACTTTGAATAAAATTTCTCTACTTACGTATTCCCTAATCTGTCCTATCTTTGTGTGACAAAAATCTAAAATATCTCATTGAATGGGTACAGGTTATTTAGACCTGAAAAAGACCTAGACATAAAATTAATGTCCTAACCAATCTTTGTCATAGTCATTATTTTGTGCATCAGATCCCAGTGACAAGGTCTTTAATCAATAGGAGAAATGGTCAGGTCAAAGTGTAAAGACACATTTTCAACTCAATTCACATATGGCACATTGAATTGATTGCTAAACTCAACACGAGTTCTAATACACAGCATACGTTGTTGCATTGCCAGAATGTAGTACGTAGATCTATAGATTTGGGTCAAAAATGTTGCACAGTCACATACTAAACCATTGCACATATAAATGCTATCTGATTTTTCTGTTTCCCCTTTAAATAATGTTTTCTCTTTTTATCTGTCATCTATCTTCTATGCATTTTCTACCTGTAATGTTTGTATATACACACATGTATTTAATGTCAGTTTATAGTTCTGTCTTTTCATATTGGGAGTCAATTTTCCAACTTAGTTTCCAGGATGACTTAGTCATCATATAACAAAAACACAGATACATTTAAAGGTTATATGTTTTCAAATGTGCATCATTTATTTTGCTGGGTGATTTTTTCTTAGTTAATTGAATGAAACAGAGATAACAAATGTTTACATTCTTTTTAAGTTGTTTGTATTTTCTTTATATATAATAGTTTCCCTTAGTAAATTTAATGTTTATTTATTTTTGAGAGAGAGAGACAGAACATGAGCTGGGAAGGGGCAGAAAGAGAGGGAGACACAGAATCCCAAGCAGGCTCCAGGCTCTGGGCTCCAATCCACGAGCCAGGAGATCATGACCTGAGCCGAGCCCACGTCAGCCGCTTAACCAACTGAACCACTCAGGCACCCCCCTTACTATATTTAAATGCAACTTTCTATCGACTTGTATGCCTATATGCATGTAGGCACACATATGCATGTATATATTTATACATCTATACATAACATTTATTTTACAGTTCATATCTATCTTCCCATAAGCATAAATCATGTCTTTGTTCAATCTCATTTTGGTAATGTATATGAAATTCTGAGACATTTGAGTATTAGGTCTTTCTTATCACTAATGTTTCTTATTTTGTTGGTCTGAACTTTTCTCTGTTATAGAACAGCGTACATTGGGGAGAATATTCTCCATTCTTTGTCAATAATATATTCCAGAAATGGGGTACCTGTTTTATTACCTTGCTCACTTGGCCCTGCGTTTACTCTCCAGAGCTAAAGTGAACTACATGATTCTAATATATGCTGATGACCATTATAATGACCAAAATTGAGAAAGCTAATCAGGGAGAATTAAGTCAGTATACAGAGAGAAATAAAAACGGGAGTGGAGACAAGTGCTGGATTGTAGTATAAATTATAGTTCTCAATACACTTAAGGTTAAGTTGTATACTTGTCTTTCCTAGAGTTCAGTTACAGGAAACAATATATTCTTCTCTATCCCTAAGCTATGTTGAGCTGATTTTTCCATCACAATTAATTTTTGTGAGAAATTGATTTGCATTTCAGAGGCATCTCTAGTTTTGTGGGAATTAAAGGGAAAAAATTATTAAGGACACTCTACTATGTGGAAAGTACTCTTCTAGGCATAAGATCTCATAATTTTTAATATTTGTGTGTTTGCATGCATGAATACAAACATACTTATTTTTCATAGTGTGTAGCTGTCAAAACACACACACACACACACACACACACACACACACACACACACACACAAATAGGGGAAAAGCCACAATAAATTTAGGACTGAAAGTAGACTTGACAAAAGCTACAGGGACTCAGAGGGGCGACTCATACTCCACAAAGACACTGTGAACTGTTCTCAGTCCTGGGCAGCAGGGAGGAAGTAGTGATCAGGATATTCTGACCCTCACAAGCCGTTGGCATTTCCAACGACTGAAATTCCTGGGTGGGCGGCTAAAATCTTACTTGATTTGCATGACCAGAAAATCTCTAGATTTCATGAACAGAGATCTGACCTGAATCACCGCAATAACAAGTTACAGGCCCACAGACAAGTTCAGACTGAACCAAGTTCACGACCTGAGAGTACCTTGAAATAAAGAAATGATGGCGCCACTTGAGGAAGCATCCTGCTTATAGATCGAGACATTCTGCATTTCTCCCCAACCTTCTCTAAAGAGACGTATAGCCATTTACTAGGGTCACTATGCATTGGGGAAAAGAAGGGGATAATGAGATATTTTGGATATTGCTATATGTATTGCTCTGAGCTGACAATTATTGGTGGCACTGTCATGGTCCATAGTCATTCTAGGGCCTTAGGGAGGTTATGTGGTTTTTAAAATTTTTTTTTAAATGTGCATATATTTTTTAGAGAGAGAAAGAGAGACATAGCACAAGTGGGTGAGGGGCAGAGAGAGAGGTAAACATAGTATATGAAGCAGGCTTCAGGCTCGGAGCTTTCATCAGAAGACCCTGACATGGGGCTAAAACTCATGAACTGTGAGATCGTGAACTGAACCTAAGTCAGACCCTTAATTGATGGAGTCACACAGGCACCTTTGGAGGTTATATTGTGAACAGAGTTTTGGCTTGAGCCCTTCTCACAGTCGACCCAGTGTGCGATGAATCCTCTGTGTGATTATCTTCCCAGTCCAGAATGCCTAATAGGGATAGACATACTTAGTAACTTACAGAATGCAGTATTTCCGACCTATGGAGTGAGGAATATGATGTTAGAGTCAGACAAATGGAGCCACCAGAAATTCCTCTCAACTACAAACATATTAAAATATATACCACATTACTGGAGGGATTGCAGAGATTAGTGCCACCATTAAAAACTTGAAAGATGCGGGGATAATGATTACTACCACATACTCATTCACTTACCTATTTGGTCTCTGTAGAAGACAGAAATTTTAGATACTAGTTGTAAAATTAACTGGGTCTTTATTCTCATTACGATTGCTCTTCCAGATGTGATTTCATTGCTGGAACAGATCAACACTTCTGCTGGGACCTGGTAAGTGGTTATTCATCTGGCAAATGTTTTTGTTTGTTTGTTTATTCTTGTTCGTTAAAAGATACCGGAAGCTATTTTCTTCCAGCTGCTAAGGCCAGCAATACAACCTCTCTGTCCTCCACTGGGGCTGTCTCAACTGTCCATTCTTGGTTACCTGTCTTTGCTACAGGACATTATGCTCCCCTATTACATTGATTATAACATGTTCTTTTCACCTAATAGCAAAAAGTAGCATATATTTTAGAATCAGTTGTAAGGTAAATGTATGCCGATGAGTGGGAAATAAATCTCATAAAATTTTAGGGGTCTTTCACCCAGGTAAAATATCGTGGGGTCCAGTTGTTCAAGACATGGAGATCTATTTCTTAAATGGACACATTTCTGCATCTGAGACCTTATACTACAAGAAAAAGAGACAGTGCTTAGTGGGCCTTTTGGATATCTCTGCCCCATTTACCAAGTAATCCTTGTTACCAGTTTTGAACAGGAATTAGAACAATAAACATCCCTGCAACAGTATGGTGATCCGTAAAAACTATTCTGCTACTTGGGCATATGGCCCAGAAGATGCAGTTTTCCTTGAAGTACTTTTGGCAAAATAGGAATATTACCTGGACCTTTGGGCTGCTCCCTAGAAATTTGTAGTAATGTATGCCTTACTCAGCAGATAATAATTCTCTTTTTGAGGGGCACTTGGGTGGCTCAGTCGGTTGAGTGTCCGACTTCAACTCAGGTCATGATCTCGCAGTCTGTGGGTTTGAGCCTTGCGTCGGGCTCTGTGCTGACAGCTCAGAGCCTGGAACCTGCTTCAGATTCTGTGTCTCCCTCTCTTTCTGCCCCTCCCCTGCTCATACTCTGTCTCTGTCTCTCTCTAAAGTAAATAAACATTAAAAAAATAAAAAAAATAATTCTTCTTTTGAAAAATGGTTTCTGACTATCTTCAGGGCTTTAGGAAAGGCAGAACACTTGACCATACAACCTAAAATTACCATGTGTCCTGACATCATGAATTGGGCGTTCTGTGACCTACCCATCCTTAAAGGCAGATATGCACAGTAATATTCCACGATCAAACAGAAATGGTAGATACAAGATTGGTCTTGAGTAGGTCCTCAAGTCTTAAGTAGGTGGCAAGACCTGTGGCCCAGATGTCCATGGCCCGTTCTTCTACTGTATTGCCTCTTTCTTATCAATCTACACCTGTGAGCTCAGTGGAATTCAGTTGAATATTGGGGGACAATTCTCCATGGCTCTCCGGTATTTCCATATACCTTGTGAAAAACGGCACTGACTAGTTTTTCAAAGGATGTTTGTAGAGCATAGAGCCTTGGAAGATAAAGGCTATCCATCGTGTGCAGGTAGCAACTAATCCCATTTGAATCACTTTTTAGGAATTGGGGTTCAGAGAACCTGCACAAATGCAGATACTCTGGCTACTACCATTTTTGTGACTAATAACTCATTTGTCCCTGACCTAGTATACTGACATTTCTCTCCACTATGTCTCAAAGTATGGGAGACTAACTTGTGAGCTTACAACCAGAGTAAAACTTCAGATCCTTCGTAGTTAATGAGAGATTTTGCATTGACAATAAAGTGCTCCCAGAGACGTGGCTTTGTGAAAGACAAAGGATGGAAGCCTTGTGAGCATGTGCAAGGAATATGAAAATTCTCATTCAGAGCCATTAGCAAATATTCTCACCTAAGTGGTGAGTGAGTGGGAATGTCCACCAGGGAGTGAGTGGGAGTGTTGATAAGGGTCCCCCACTTTGCCACCTGTTAATGAATGTTTCAAGGAAGAACAGTGAGAGGAAAAGTTTGCCCAAATGGTGTTTTGATCGTTGCGCACTCTCCTTCAGGCAGGAAGGAGGAGGTATGTTATTATGACAACAGGGAAGTAAGTCCTGCAACCCCAGATTAAGCACAATGTGGCTATACCAGTTGAATCAAGAAGTCCCCAAAGCTGAAATACATGGCGTTAGGAATGAAGATATAGAGCTTTAGGGGAATTGAAAACATGAGAGGTTGGTTTGGTTGAGCTATGTGGGCAGCTTCTTACAACAGAAATTAAATGTAATGCCTTGTTGACTGGCGTGAAGTGTTTCTCCCCCTTCACACCCTCTTTCCCTCCCACCCACTCTTATCTGATGTTTGCTACTTTAAGGAGGAAGATGCTTAAAAGTGAGGCCAAGGTTCACAGTTAGACTGTTTTCGGTTATGTTAGCTATAATACTATCATGTTATGTGGAATCAGGCTTTGGCTTTTGTCTTTATTTTGAGGTTGTGTATGGACGGCTGTGTATGTATGGATGCCAAGATAGATTTGTTTTGTGTCAGTGTAGCTCAACTGCAACAGAACTTCCTTCCTCATATGTAGCTTTTCTCAGATTGGTTATAAGAAATCTGCACAATATTTGGAAGGTGGAAATTTAAACAGTGGCCATTTTTATGCTTGGGAATCAAAGTTTAGCCACTGTTGCAATTCATGTATGCTATGGTCAGTCAGCTGACACTCGATGTTGGTACATGGTGGCAGGTCCTCCAGCCTCATCTAGGTCACTATTTTCTGCCTCTCGGACTCCTGGACCAGTTGAAACGTCACCATTTTCTCCTGCAGGTCACTCAGACCTTTGAAGTTGGAAGCTTAGATATATGGTGGGAGGCTAATGTGGGTTTCATTTTATCCTTGTGAGTTCCAACTAGTAGCGTGGGTTCCAGTGTGTGCTCCGTCTTCTCTGCCTTTCATGCATCTTCCTTCCCAAATGCCTGCACTGCAGATGCAGTTGCTACCCAGTGCTGGACCAGACATCAACTCGACATCAACTCAACAGAATTACATAAACTGCTTATCTAATTAACTATTTTAGGTCAAATTTATATAATAATCCCCTTAGTTGACATCACTTTTAGTAGTTCTCCTTCTCTAATCAAATTATGACCCATTCAAAGGAAGAGAAAAGAAATGATACTCTCAGTAGATGCATTTTATCGTGTGTGTGTGTGTGTGTGTGTGTGTGTGTGTGTGTGTAAGAGTTAGTAGTTAGTAGATATGGCAAAGGACTACCTTAATTTGTTAAGGAGTATTTCTAAAATATCTCCACTAAATACCATACATAACAGTGAAAGATTGAAAGTGTTCATCTTTTTTTTAAGTTGTATGTATGTATGTATGTATTTTGAGAGAGAGAGAGAGAGAGAGAGAGCACAAGAGGGGAGGGGCAGAGAGAGGGGGGAGAGAATTTCAAGCAGGTTCTGTGCCCTCAGAGCAGAGCCCCATGTGGAGCTCAAACTCACTAACTGTGAGATCATGACTTGAGCTGAAACCAAGTGTCAGATGATTAACCGACTGAGCCACCCAGGCTCCCTGAAAGTATTCATCTTAAGATCAGAAATAAGGCAAGTGTGCTTACTATTACCACTCGTGTTCATTATATTACTATAAATTCTAGCTTGCATAATAAGGCAGGAAAATATAAATTATAAGATTTAGAAAAGAAAAAAATAAAATGCTCCTTATTTGGAAATGACTTAGAGTATATGTAGAGAATCCAAGATAATCTAGAAATAAACTGTTACAGTTGAAGAGGATAAAATTTCCAGGGAACTGTATGCCAGGCCAATTAAAAATATGATTATATTTTTACAAATTGGCAATGAAAATTCAAACGTGAAATTTAAGGATTGATAGCATTTTAGTAGTAGTAAATAACTTCATTTAATTAAAAATAAAACTAATGCGATATTTGCAAAACCTCTATATTAAAATGAATATAAGAATTTTATAATATTTATATATGAGTGTTTATTAGTCTACCTGGGTTGCCATAACAAAATACCACAGACTGGGTGACTTAACTGACAAACATTTATTTTCTCACAGTTCTGGAGGCCAAGGTCTAAGCCCAAAGTGCCAGGGATGGTTTCTGGGTGAAACCTCTCTTTCTGGTGTGAATATGGCCACCTTTTTGAGGTGTCATCACCACATCTGTGGCACAGAGGCAGAGAGAAAGATGTCTTTGTCTCACTTTCTTTTCTTACAAGGATGTCTACCCCATGGAATTATAGCCCCACTCTTTTGGTTTCGTTTCACTTTAATTGCCTCCCTAAAGGCCCTATGTCCAAATACAGTCACATTTGGGGATTAGGACTTCAATATATGAATTTTGAGGAGACAGAGTTCAGTCCACAACAGACTGTTTATTTTTATACTATTTACAGTAGCCAAAAACAGGAGACAGCCCAAGTAACCACCAACAGTAAAATGGATAATTGTATTTTGTTTTCCTTCTTAGTATGGACTATAGGGCAACAATAAATAAGAAAGAAATTTTGGGGCACCTGAGTAGCTTAGTCGGTTAAGCATCCAACTTCGGCTCAGGTCATGATCTCACAGTTCGTGGGGCTCGAACCCACAATTCGTCAGGCTCTGTGCTGACAGCTCAGCACCTGGAGCCTGCTTTGGATTCTGTGCCTCCCTCTCTCTCTCTCTGCCACTCCCTTGCTCATACTCTGTCTCTCAAAAATAAATAAACATTAAAAAAATTAAAAAAAAAAGAAATTTTGCTACCCAAAGTATGAATATTACAAGCCTACTTAACAGATACTAATTAGTACAGAATATAGGTTTCCATGTATAAATAGACAAAAATAATCTGTCATGATAGAAGACAGTATACCAGTTACCTTTGTAGGAGATACAGTAACTAAAGGAGATTAAGCCAAGTATGGAATGTTGGAAATGTCATGTTTCATCACCTGTGCTGTGATTACACAAATGTGTTTATTTGGTTAACATTCGTTCAGCTGTATGCTCATGCTTTTTTTAATCTTTTTGATACCCGTGGTGAAATGTATTTCAATAAAAAGTTATTTTATCTATCTACCTATCTACCTACCTATCTATATCTATATCTATATCTATATCTATATCTATATCTATATCTATCTATATATTATCTATCTATCTATCTATCTATCTATATCTATGTCTATCAATCTATCTATCATTTATCATCTTATTTATTTTAGAGACAGAGAGACCACAAGAGGGAAAGAGGGGCAGAGAGACAGCAAGAGAGAATCTTAAGCAGGCTCCACATTGAGTGCAGGGCTCAGTCCCACAACCCTGGGATCATGATCTGAGCTGACATCAGGAGTCAGAAGCTCAACAGACTGAGCCACCCAGGTGCCCCAATAAGAAGTTATCTTAAAACGAACAGTAAAAATGAGGGAAATCTCACTCTTAGAGGCACTAGTTCTGCTGTCATTGAAATTTTGGTTTTAAGCGAGCCAAGTTACTAATAAAATAAAAGCTCTGCCTGAAAGCTTACATAATGAGTACATCAATTAAAAACAAATAAAAGCAGGGCACAGGGGTGGCGCAGTTGGTTAAATGACTAGCTCTTGATCTCAGCTCGGGTCATGATCTCACAGTTGGTGGGACTGAACCCCGTGTTGGGCTCCACTCTGACACACAGAGCCTGCTTGGGATCCTCTCTCTCCCTTTCTCATGACCACTCTCTTGCTCATGCTCTCTCTCTCAAATAAATAAATAAATGTTAAAAAAAAAAAGCAAGAAAAGCTTTATTTATTATTATTATTTTTAAAACAAAAACTTTAGTTTTATCATCCCCCACTGTCTCACTTAGCATGCTTCCCAGTACATTCTTCTTACGTATGTACATTCTTGCCTTGTTTACAACCCTTTTATAAAAAATGTCCTCTGTCTCCAAACTGCAATAGTATATTCTGTTATTCAAGAAATGCTTAATTTCCTGTATCATGTGTTTTTAAAAAAATTACTATGGAAAGTGTTCTTTCTCTGCATCCATGTTTTACAGAAGCCTTTTAACGTCATCTCTGCCCAAAGAGGACATTCACATCTCTCTGGGACACTTACTGGTTTTGTTTGATAGTCTAGGTGTTTTAAATGTGCCTTATATCTTTAATCATAGGCTGTATAAAACAAAAATATCATGAGCACATAATAATGTTTGGAAGAAAGAAAAGAGCTGAGTAAGAGTTGTTAAAGTAAATTAGTTAAATTTTGAATATAAATTAACTTAGTGGGGCGCCTGGGTGGCGCAGTCGGTTAAGCGTCCGACTTCAGCCAGGTCACGATCTCGCGGTCCGTGAGTTCGAGCCCCGCGTCAGGCTCTGGGCTGATGGCTCGGAGCCTGGAGCCTGTTTCCGATTCTGTGTCTCCCTCTCTCTCTGCCCCTCCCCCGTTCATGCTCTGTCTCTCTCTGTCCCAAAAATAAATAAAAATAAAAAATGTTGAAAAAAAAAATTTAAATTAACTTAGTTAAAATTAGGATAGAAAAAGTTTCCCAGGAAATGAAGCAGAAGGAAGATAAATTTTAATTGGGGGTTTCTATTGATAGTTTTTAAATATGTGGCAGCATTTTTTGAATGGTCTAGTGGACCCTAGACCTCTTAGAAGGATTCTCTGAAGTACAGAAATGTAGAAGTGAGAAAATGCTGAATATAACCTGGCCAGATAGATGCACACTTATTTTTGGAGCTTTCTTTGTTTCCACCTAATTCCACTTTGTATATTGCCCAAAATGATTAAGTCAGATTTGTTTCTTTAATCTTTTAAAGCATGTGTCAAATTTATTTTATCAGAATTACTTATAGTAAAAGAAAGATTCAGCGAGGTTAATGTAATGCTATATTAATACAGAAACTTGTCTAGCTCTACAGATTGGTTGTTAATCACTTTTTTCAAATGTCATACCTACATTAAATGAGAATGTTTATGTGTTCTTTGCTCACTAAATAAGGATAAATAGGTTATTTCTTAACTTTTAAACATATGGGACTCAAAGTTTAAAAGGTATTTCCAGAGTTACTGGAGAAACAGTCTAATGCACTAAAAAAATACTTGTGACTAATAAGAAAATTTCAAAAACCCTAGTACTTTGTGCCTAAGGTCCTTATTGTTAAGAGTACTGAACATTTTGTAAAGTAGTAATCCTGCGATAGTGTATCTCAATGAGGCTCCCAAGTGATTTTAAGAATCTCATTAATCAAAATAATATTTCTAGGGGCATTTTCTCATGAAAGAAATATAAACTATTTTTCAGAGGTATGGGGTAGAAGAAAAGCTTATCCCTTTTTCTAATTTGCAATCTCTCATGAACTCTTCAAAATCTGAATAGTCCTGATACCCAATGTAATACGGAACTACCTGTGAACTTCGTTTTCGTCTCTGTTGCCCCTGACAGTAGTAATGTAATATTTGGATGTATATTTTTGGTTTAGACTCGTCATAACTCCCCGAATAGTTTTCTGCCATTTGCATCATTTTACCTGTTGTCATTTCACGTGTCTTGTTTAATAATGCTGGCTACTTTTGCGCACATGGAGTCTTGTGTACAACCATACGTAAAACAGACTGAAAACACAGAATAATTTAATCCAAGTGGTGCAGTCTTAACAGACACCAACTCTTCTTTAACGTTAGCATCTTCTGTAATGTAAGAGAAAGCTTTTGAGAGAATTGACAGAGGAAGTGCATGTGCATCTATCGAAGGAAAAGTCTTTTAAATCCAACTAGAGAATGATCTGATCACCATTTAACAAGCTCTGTACCATATTCACAAAATAAAGTATAGTTTGAACAAAAGAGAGAAAGACAGGACATCTGCAGGGATTTGATATATGAACATACTTTCAGCTTTAGCAAATGAGTGGAAGATATTTTACAAGATTCCCTGGATTGCAACTCGAAGTGTTTGCAAAGGGGCAATCATCAGGATTGAAGCGGCTGGAGGAGGAACTAGTGGGGGCGGGGCCTATTTTTTTCCTCGGACTCAGCTTCTTAATTAGGAGAGATGAATCCTGGAGACAAGCCTGTTTGGCAGCTCAGAGCGGAGGTGAGTACCTGCAGAAAAATAAGCATTGACCTAGAAACAAAAAGAAAAAAACAAGGCCTGTGAGTTGAAGGATTTATTTTAGCTTGACTTCTAATCAAAGTGACTTACTCACCCAAAAGCAGGGAACAAACTGACATTTACATAGTAGACTTGGCATGAGGTACAGAAATAAATTCACATACACATATTCCCAGGTTATAAGTATTCATTTTCCCAGTTCCCTGTATAATACCCTCAGGGAGTTGAATTATAAAACTAAAATAAATACCATCAAAGCCCTACCTTTGAAATTATAAAGGAAATATTCAGTTATGGTTTAGAAAAATGAAAGAGCAAATAGATTGTATCCACATGAATAAAAGTTTATAGTAGGCCCAGAATTACCTGTAGTACAAGACAGATTCAATGAGATTTATGTAATGATATGTTAGCACGGAAAAGTGTCTAGTTCTACAGAGTGGTTATGCTCTTATATAAAATAAATCAACTTTTCATAGAACATACCAGTGTTAAGTACGTAAAGAAAATATTTGGTGATCTTGTCGCAGAAGGATCACCGATGGACCCTGTCAGAAATACAGATATGTTATAAATTCAGATGCTATAGATGCAGATATGCAGTCACATTAGGGACCTAATTACTGTGTCAAGGTTTTAAAAATTCATAAGTTTTGCTAAACCTTTTTCACGTTATGAATTAAAAAGTATTTTTAATTGTTAAATTTTAAAACACTCTAAGTAGTTCTGACACAGAGACACATGGCAAAAATTCATGGTAATTTCTTGCAAATGAACAGAAAAATGCTTGCAAAGTAGTTCATCTGTATATAGTAATTAAATTGGTTGATTGCGATGGTGATCTCACAACTTCCATTTCCTGAATGGGTATAATAATTTAGACCAAAGGTTGTCCTGGTAATAAAGCAAGTATATATGCTGTATCACCAAGATCACTATTTTTCTGCTCTAGTCCATCTCTTCCCTGCAATCTTCTTTCTTACCTACCTTCTCCCAAATACCTCACTTTCTCTCTACTTTTTTTTATTTTCCCGTATTCTTTGGAGAGTGGCATTTTTTTCCCCAATTCTCAGAATTTCCCAAGGAAGTATGAGACAGTAGAGACTTAGTATCAGAAGTTGGAATATCAAATAATGCTAGGTGTTTCTTTATGAGAATTAAAAAACCAAACAGATTTGCTAAAGCTGCTGTCTATAGAGCTGACAGAACCTCGCAGAAGACAACTATTTATTATTTCATAAAAAATCAGTAACATTCTCCTTATCTCCCCAGTTTCCCAAGTTTTAGGCTGTCCACTATAAATGCTGTCTATTTCAGGGGCACCTGGGTGGCTCTGTCAGTTAAGCAGCCAACTTAATTTTGGCTCAGGTTATGATCTCGCGGTTTGTGACTTTGAGCCCCAAGGGTGGGCCCTGCACTGACAGTGTGGAGCCTGCTTGCAATTCTCTGTCTCCCACTCTTGCTCTCTATTCCTCTCTCTCAAAAATTAGAAACAAACAAACAAACATTAAATAAATGAATAAATGAGATTTCAAAGTGCGTGTCCCCATTTTCATCCTTAGAAATTCATCCAAATAGTTATTGGGAAAATAACCATTACACCCATTAAGAGAATACAGTATGTTTACTTTTATCCCACGTAGTGTATCAGCTAGATGACTCTGCACAGGCCCTGTAGGTTCTGTGACAGTGAGTCATTTGTTAGTCACTTGGGTGCAAAATTTTTTTTTGAGGAATTTTGTATGGTTCACAGTGCAGGATAGTCATGCAGGGACAGAAGAAATCAACAATAATGTTTAAGGCACTGCTAATGCTTGAAAAGATTAAGTAACAGATATTTTCAAAAGTTTAAAGAAATTAATGTGACACCCCCCCGCACTACAGGTGATTATAGTGAATAAAAGAATAAAGTAAACATCACTGGCAATTGTTCCTAAAATCAGGTGCAAATTTGAAGGTCAAAATAGGATTTAAAAACATTTCTTAAACTTAATTAAAAGTCTCTAACTTTTATAAAATACCTAATATGTTTAATTTTTTTAACTTTTATTTTTTTAAAGTTTTTATTTATTTTGAGAGAGACTAGGGGAGGAGCAGAGAGAGAGAGAGAGAGAGAGAAAGAGAATCGCAGGCAGGCTCCATGTTCCCAGTACAGAGCCCAACGACATGGGACTTGATCTCATGAAATGTGAGATCATGACCTGAGCTTAAGTCAACAGTCAGACATTTAACCTACTGAGCCACCCAGGGGATATGTTTAATTTTCTATGTATGCCTAGATGAATTCTTCAGGAAATTTGTTCACCAGAGTAAATTTAAATATCCAGCTCTGAGTTTAAAAAGAATGTTAAGAATGAAAATTGAAAACAAAATATAAATAGAATACAAAACTGATTAAGGAATTATAAATGACTGAGAAAATTGTGACAAAAAACCTAGGAAATATTTCTTCTTCTTCTTCTTCTTCTTTTTCTTCTTCTTCTTCTTCTTCTTCTTCTTCTTCTTCTTCTTCTTTTTCTTCTTCTTCTTTTTTTAAATAAGAGTAGGACATTTCATTCCTGGGTACTTTGATATTTAGACATGAAAATCAGTTTTTCTCATAAGGTGCTGTTTGGTTTTTACAGTAATTATTTTGCTACTTGTCCTTATTGATAGACATAAGTTGGTGATTAATAAATGGGTCCTAATTAGTTTACTACCTAATGTAGAGTAGTGAATAGGTTCAAAGTTTAATGGTCTCCTAACTTCAAAAGACTAATAATGTATTACAGGGCTTTGTGAAATTTTTATGTTATATGTTTTTAAATAAGTCATGAAAATCATCTATGATTTAGTGATCCCTAAAAATCATATGATGTTACCTGGAGCAACAGTCACTCTTGTGGAAAACTAAATTAAAACTGTAGCTAGTGGGAAATTCATATTAGATTGAAATATTACACTAATATTTATTGTGAACTGTTTAATAAACAATTATTAAATCCTGAATGTTTTAAAGGCGTGGTAGTGAGTGTGGATGTTTTCTTCACTACACATATATCATTGTTGAAATGTGCCAGGTTGTAGCCTCTTGTATATTAGCAGTAGTTGTATGTTTTATTTTATCTAAACTTTCAACTGCATTATTGTTTGAGAAGCAAAGAGCAACTATCTTTCAACTAGTGGGGTTTAAATAATGAAGGGAAATCTCTGAGTCTAATGCTACTTTGTTTGAAATATATCTCTCTCAGATGATGGGTAAGTGTACCAGCTCATCAGGTGCTATTTTTACTTCTGTGCTTCCATGGTAACAAATTATCTTCACCTTAACCAGAATATCTCATACAAAGTCCTCTAAAGTAAATTGATCTGTTGGTAATAACACAGAACCAAATCAAATGATTTATCTTGGGGAGTAAATTAAAAATAGAAACACACACTTTGCCCAGAATCCAGGTAGAAAAAAGATAACTTAAAAAATCTAATAATAGGGGCACCTGGGTGGCTCAGTTGGTTGAGCCACTGACTCTTGAGTTTGGCTCAGGTCTTGATCCCAGGGTGTGGGAGAGAGCCGTGTGTTGAGTTCCACACTGAGCATGGAGGCTGCTTAAGATTCTCTCTCTCCCCCTCTGCTTCTGCCCCTCTCCTCCCCTCATGTCTCTCTTTTGCTCACTTTAAAATAAATTTTAAAAAGATCTAATAATAAATTAGATTGGTTGATGGCTGAATAGACCTAAATCAGACATTTCAACCTTTCATTTTCTATAGGTAACTATTTGTTGCCTATATAGTAAATAAACATATTTATGTTTCTTCAATGTATCTGAATGATGTAGGGACATTACTTTTCATAAAGGCTATATATAAAAAATAGAAATAAATCTAACAACATGCAAAAATTTCTTCATATTTAGAATTAAAGTATAAGAAAATGTTTTATGTGTGGACTTATCATGGCAATTTTTCAAGTTGAGTTCAAAATTAATTCAGATTTTTACAATAATGGGAGCCAAACTCTGTGAATTAAGTTTTAAATCAAATAAAGCAGTAGCAAGGCTGTCCTTTACTTAACATTACTTAATTTTGCTTTAATTTTTATTTTGTAATTTCTGAGAGTTGAGGTGGTAATTTATTTTTTTATTTTACATGTCAAAAATATAAAATTACAGTCTATATTAGTGGTTTTTTTAATGTTTGTATGTTATTTAATTATATATCTATACCTAATTAACTAAACCATTACTCTTCCTTTGGATGTGTAGGCTGTTTCAATATTTTTAACTTACTGACAAGATTGTGATGGCTTCTTCTTGAATATAGCTTATAATTACCAGTTTGCTATTATTTGTATGCCAGGATGTGGGGTCTCAGGGTCAGTTTATTTGAACATTTAACAAGTCTTTCCAAATGATAGTGCAATATACATTTTCAAAGTTGGGAGACAGTGTAAGATGTCTCACAAGTTTAAATGAGCCAACAAGTTCAGAGCAAGGTTTTTGTTCAGTGTGCTGGAGTCCAACTCCTTCATCAAGCTGGGTGCTATATGGTGTGATAAAACATGAAAAAAACTAGATGAACCAGGCTATTCCCCTCCATGGGTGTTCCTTTCAGCATTAGAATGCATACACGTCTAACTTTGGCCACAAGTTTTAGAAAATAAATGATCTTCAGATGGCAGAAGGCTAACCTGGGTAAAATAATTTTAAACTTTTTTTTTTTAATGTTTATTTTTTGAGAGAGAGAGAGAGACAGAGTGCAAGCAAGGGAGGGACAGAGAGGGAGACACAGGATCTGAAGCAGTCTCTGAGCCGTCAGCACAGAGCCCGATGTGGGGCTGGAACTCACGGACTGTGAGACCATGACCGGAGCCAAAATTGGACGCTCAACCGACTGAGCCACACGGGCACCCCTGACCTGGGTAAAATAATTTTAGAAAAATTAGATCAGAGCCATAATAAAACTGGAACTTCTATGACTTATTCACGGTTAACCAGAAGTAGGTTTGAAGAACCTCGTTTTCCCCGATAGGCATCCTTAGCAATGAGAGATGGTATAAATAATAGTACTCTGAGGCAATAGCACACATGACATGGATTGGACTTTGATCTCTTCAAGTAGTTGTCAATTATAGGGACACATGAAGAGCTACATGTTATATTTTATTTTACTTTACTTTATTTTATTTTATTTTATTTATTAATTTATTTTAACGTACATCCAAGTTAGTTAGCATATAGTGCAACAATGATTTCAGGAGTAGATTCCTTAATGCTCCTTACCCATTTAGCCCATCCCCCCTCCCACAACTCCTCCAGTAACCCTGTGTTTGTTCTCCATCTTTAAGAGTCTCTTATTTTTTTTGTCCTCCTCCCTGTTTTTATATTATTTTTGCTTCCCTTCCATGTGTTCGTCTGTTCTGTGTCCTAAAATCCTCATATGAGTGAAGTCCTATGATATTTATCTTTCTCTGACTAATTTTGCTTAGCATAATACCCGCCAGTTCCATCCACATAGTTGCAAATGGAAAGATTTCATTCTTTTTGATTGCTGAGTAATACTCCATTGTATATATATACCACATCTTCTTTATCCATTCATCCATCAATGGACATTTGGTGAAGAGCTACATATAAAACCTTCGCAGAAGGAAAAATCCTTAGACTTCCCTATTTTGAAATACTTTTGTATTTATAGAAGAGTTGCATAGATAGTACAGAGGAATCCCATATATCCTTCACCTACTATCTCCTAATGTTAACACCTTACACAACCATGGTACATTTATTGAAATTTAGATGTTAACATTGGTACAGTACTATAAAGGAAATTATAGACTTTTCTCAGACTTCACCAGTTTCTTTCAATGTCGTTTTTCCATTTTAGGATCCAATCCATGATACTATTGTTGCATTTAGTTGTCATGACTCATCTCCTACAAGCTGACTGTTTTTCCAGGTTTTTTCTTGTGCTTCATGACTTGGACACTTTTTGAAGAGCACTGGTCAGATATATTTTCAGATGGCCACCAATCTGCTGTTTTGTCATGATTAGATGAGGTTATGTATTTTGGATAAGGACACCCCCAAGCTGATGTGCCCTTCTTATCGCATCTTTTCAGGAGGTATATGATATCAACATGACTTATTGATGGTGGTGTATAACCCTGATCACTGATGTAGGAACTCTTATTTTTAAAGATAATTTTGTTCCAATGGAAACAGTTCATGTTTTATAATGAAGTCATACATTTTAATAATATGAATAGCATTTTAGCTAAAACCACAAATACTTCAGATAGTGATAGTTCTCTACTGTTAATGTACTGTTACCCTATAAGCACTGAAAAAAAATCAGAATAGAATCTACTAAAGGCTGACACATTTATATAACTGCTTATGGTATCTTTTAACTGCCCTATATCTTTTAAGTTTGAAATGTCTCCATAGCCTATTGAATAAAATAACAGAAGTCTACGAGCTGATATGCAGTTAACTGAATTACTAGATTAACTCTTATTCTTCACAGTCTGCAAAAACTACTGATTCCCAGAACATGATGTACATGTACATGGGCTGGCGATAGTACTCTGCTGTACTCATACACTACTTTTTCAACTCATTGAGTTGAATGCTTACTAACGTCTATCTTGTTTATTCCCAACTGAGTTCCTGCAACTGAATTTATTATAGTGTTACATAAATTAATTAAATATTCGGTACACATAAGATTTGTGATGAAGGTGATGATTAGAATACAAACAAGGCAACTGAAATAATTTAAAATTCAGTGTGGATAACTGTAAATGGTAAAATACCTTGTAAATTTTAGAATAATTCTAAGACTTCTAGGAAAATGTGTTCAATTTATATAGATGTATCTTAGAAGAAAGTGGGAAATCATAAGTCCGGTAAAAAAAAGATAAGGAATGCAACTGGTTATCAACAAAAAGGACTTAACCTCTATATCAAAAGATTGGCAGGTGAAAATACATTTAAGTAGTATAAGCTCAAATCACTAAAAATTCTTGCCCTGCTTAAGCAAAAGCTAAATATAGAAACATGCTTGAAATAATTAATACTTATTTATTCCCTCATTTACCCACCCATTTCTAAAAAAATTATTACTCATTGTCTGTAACCTGGCACTGTGTTCAACATTAGAAAAAAAAAATGTACTGGCCTGACCAATGTTCACATGAAACACATAGTTTAACTTCAAAAACATGAAATGATATAAGAACAAGGCAAACATAATATAGAATAACAAGGGAGAATATAAAGGGATGATGAAATTTACATCGTGGGGTCAAAATGGACTTTCATAGGAAGGCTCATTACATTTGAAACCAAAGGAATTGTATAATGCAATAATGAAGCAGAGAAGCTGAGAAAATAGCAGATAGACCCTGAATGAGAAGAAAACTTGGTACATTTGTGGACTTGGAAAAAGAGTTTTGTACATGAAGTAGTGCTTGGTGAAGATTGGAAGAGTACAACAACAACAACAACAAAAAACCAAACAAACAAAAACATTGCTTGTGAAGAAATATAGACAACCACTACAGAGGAACAATTGCCCAAGGTAGAGAATGGGGAAGCACTATGAATGAAGGACCGACCACAGAGCATAAGCACCAGGAATGAAACCCAGCCTTTGGTGAAGAATCAAAAGACACTATAGATGGCAATGGAAGAAAGAACACTAAGGACAAAACACTAACCAGGATGCAGAATGAAAAAGCATTGCAGATGGAGTGGTGCCAGTAGTGAAGAATGAAGAGCCTGTGGAAGGAGCAGAGCCTGATGTGAGCAGTGGGAAACCATTACAGATGGAGCTTGTCGTAACAAGTGCCAGAGCACTGCAGGAAAAGAGGTGTCTTTGGAAATAAATTGAAAGTGCTATAGATGAATCACTGCCTGTGGTGAAGAATGGAAAGGTGACATGGTGAAAAGCCTGTGGGGAAAAATGGAAGAATCCTAAGTTTGATGCTCTGCATTTGATGAGTACAATGGGCAAAGTGCTACCTGTGGTGATGAATGCAAGAACACTGTGGATAGGACATAAACCCTTATAGGAAAATGACAAATCCAATTACATAAGCTTAAGATGTTCTAGTCATCAATGTACACATTCTAAATGAAATGGGCAGCCAAAACTTATAAAGATTTGAAAATTTTTCAAGAACTGTGTTTCAATATCAGTCTAAGTACCAGGGGTTTCCAGAGTATTAAAGCAATTCTCATAACTCAACATAAAAAATAGGCAAACAAATGTTCTACAAACACTTTACCAAGTGGGAAATCTACATGGCCGTGAAACAAAAACCATTTAGTTTCACTAATAGTCAGTAAATGAAACCTAAATGATACAGACAAAAATCTCAAATGGCTTACAATACTAAATTATATCAAGGTTAGGGAGCCACCCTGAACTCTCTTGAACATGCCAGTGAAAGTCTATTTTGAAAAGAATTTGGCTTTAGGTAATAACAGTTGGTTAGTCTCATAAAATCTGCCTATTGCTATCCTGGGCATGTAACCTAGAGAGTCTCCTAGTTGTGATGAGCGAGCATGGGGCAGGCTAAGGACAGAGTGCAAGCTAGCACACACCCTCTCCCCCCAGGTGGGATGTGTGTGATATCCTTCAGGCACTCTTGGCTGCCCAAGGACAATGGAAAGGAAAGAAAAAAATGACTAACTGATAGAGATCACAGTCATACAGGACATGGATCTCCATCAGTTTGCAAATATCTTAGTAAATTACAAGAAAAAGGCCATCTGTAGCCTACTCTCCAGAAACCTATAGACTCAGTTTCCTGGAGCCCCAACATCACTCCTCATAGTGATATGGGAAACAAAGGCAAGAAGGAAATGGCAGGTAAAATTAAATTTCCTCATAACCTGCAGCCAAATACTTGAGACAAATAGAGTTTTCCAGGAACCCCCTAGTGTCCTAATGTTAATGTCTTACTAGAGGGAAAACAACCTTAGCTTGACAATAGCAAGGCCTCGGGCAGCTTAGGAGTCCTCTTTAGCAGATGAAAGTCCCTCTGGAGGCCTCCCTTTAGACTTTTCCTCCCCAACTTCTTACTATAGAACTAGCCACTCTTCACAACCCCAGTGCAGCTCTTTCTGCCCACGGCCCTGTCCCTGAGATCACCTTTTTGCGTCAAAGATGTCTTCAAGAATTCTTTCTTGGTCGTCGGCTCCAGACCTCCACACCATCACCCCAAAACCTCATCAGTTGTGCCTGAAGAGACATTGGCAGTAATATTCATAGGAACGTTTATTATATTGTAAAGCCCCATCAGTATTAGATCAGTGAAAAAATAATCATGGTGTAATCATAAAATGGAAAAATGCAAAAAAGTCACAATGAACACAACATGCTACATTTGCCAGTGTAGGTGAATACAGTCAATGTTGAGGAAAGGAAGAGAGTCATGAAAGAAAGCTTACAGATGAACAGTTTCCCAAAAGGCATTGTGAGGACTCCGTGGACTCTTTCCCCAGGCAGCCATGACTGATGAAAATTAAGCAATTATCTAAAGTCTCTGGAAATCGTCCTACGGGCATGCAGCACATGTGGAAACATTTATTTATTCGAGAACATCTACTAAATTTCGGGACGAATGGCAAGTGCGCGGCACTTGTCACACCCACTCCCACTCTATGTGCCCCCTCCCCAGTCAGCACTCTGGATGGCTGTGGCAAAGAATATAGAGCTTCGCTTCCCCAGCTCTCCTTCAGTGAGTGTGGTATCTCTCCCAGCTGTCAGCTTTTTTTCATCCTCCTCCAGCCCTGAGAGTTCAGGGCATTCACCTAGCCCACACTTGTAGTTTGGAAGTTCTACCCCAGTCATGGAAGATTGAAAATACTGAGATCCCATTCACCCTTGCCCTAGCTTGCTTGTATGACAGAGGTTCCACACCAGAAGAGACTAGAGGCTACCTCCTCTGGCTGCACCCAGCCCCCAGCTCTTAAAGCAGGGTGTCATTCAAGGAGAAGCAGGCAGCTGTTTGCATCTCCAGCTTCGGAGCAGTGATGCAGAAATTTAGCCCAGGGGGAGAGCCTGGCTATAAGAACAGAGAGCTCTGAAGCTCTCCCCAAGTTCACTGACTTTATTTTTTAAGCAATTATAGGAACCTGGTAGCTCCATGAGAGTAACAAACTAAACTGTAGGCCAGTTAATATACAAGAAAGAATCAGGGAGAGATACAGCTAAGAAGAGCCCTCCTGTAGTCACAACAAATTTTGAAGATTTGCCTCAAAACTACCCCTGAAAAGGTGCCTTAATTTAATTGGATCACAATGTGCTACAATTTATGCCCCTAGGACATTGTCAAAACAATAGTGCAATGAGCAAGCAATTAATGGAACCTAACTATTTGGTACCAAGAAAGGCCTACAGCTTAACAGATCCCATAAAGAGGCAGACCAAGATAGCCCTGCTAAAACCACTGTCATCCTTGAATGATTGTCATATGCCCAAGGCTACACCCTTTAGGGAGTGAGATGAGAGAGAGAGAAAAGGATTTAAAAAAATTGAAAACATAATGACTATTTCCCCAATTTGTGGAAAAACCTTAATCTACACATCTAAGAAGCACAACCAACTCCAAGTAGGATAACAGAAAATAAATCTATACTCAGATACAGAGTAAAACTGATGGAAGGTGAAATTTTTCAAGAATATCTTGAAAGCAGCAGTTCCTTTACTAATCCTGTACAAGGGAACTCCAATGAGATTAATTGTCAGAAATAGTGAAGGCCAGAATGCAGGGTGATGTCATATTCAAAGTGCTGAAAACAAACACCAAAAAAGCCAATTAGGATTCATATCCAGCAAGATTGTCTTTCAACATTTAATTTGAAATAAAGATGTCCTCAGATCCAAAAAAAAGAGGTTTCATATCTAGCCAAACATACTTATAAGAAGTACTAAAAGAATTTTTTTTTTTTTTAGGTGAAAGGAAATTACCCCAGATAGTAATTCAAGCCCATGACAAAAATTAAAAGCCCTGGTAAAGTTAATTAAAACAAAAACAGCCAGTAAAAATGCATATTTCTTTTCCTATCTTGTCTTACCTGACTTTAAAAAACAATTAGGTAAAGCAACATATATGTAATTAAGTGCATGGTAAAGCCTAACACCTTTTAGAAATGGAATAGATTTGACAATAACAGTACAGAGCGTGTGGGTGGGAGAAAAGCCGTATTAGAGTACAGAATGGTACCAGATAGTAAATTGAATCTATAGGAATAAACCCAGAAATGGTAAATAATAAGGCCATTATAACAAACTCTATGAATATATACTTCTTTATCTTTGTCTCAGCTTCTTTATTTTTTTTTTAATATTTATTTATTTATTTTGAGAGAGAGAGTAAGAGAGTGTGCACAAGCAGGGGAGGGGCAGAGAGAGAGAGGGGGAGAGAAAGAATCTCAAGCTGGCTTCATACTCAGCACAGAGCCAGATGCAGAGATGGATTTCACGACGGCGAGATCATGACCTGAGCTGAAATCAAGAGTCGAACGTTCAACCAACTGAGTCACCCAGGCACCACCCCGCTCTCAGCTTCTTTAAAAGACATAACATATAATGCAATAATTATAACAATGTCTTATTGGTTTTGTAACATATATAAATGAAATATTTGTAGCAATAATAACACAAAGGGGAAAAGGGAATAGCGTGAGATAGGATTGAGTCTCGCTGAAGTTAAATCAGTATACACTGAAGTAGATTCTGAGGAGATATATATAGTATGCCCTAGAATAGCCTCTAATGAATACATACATCTATGTATTATTAAAAAAAATCATTAAAGGAACTAAAATACTACACCAGAAAATATTTACTTGATTCAAAAGGAAGGGTAGAGAAATTAGTATCATGAGACATACAGAAAACTAAAGGTAAAATGGCAACTTAAATCTAACTATATAAATAACAACATTAGATATAAATGAATTAAACAGTGTAATTAAAAAGCAGAGATTGTCAGACTGAATGGAAACAAAACCAAACCAAGACCAAATATATGCTATGTACAGAAGACACACTTTAGACTCAAAGATGCAAACAGATCAAGTGTTGAGAAAGCTGAAATGGCTATATTAATACCAGACCAAAGTTAATTTTAAAACAAACTAAAGGACTAGAGATAAAGAGAGACATTGATTAAAGGTTTAATCTATCAGAAAGATCACAATTGTAAATATACACCTACCTAGCAGTGGAGCACTAGCATATATAAAGAAAAAACTGACAGAACTGAAGGGAGGTACAGACAATTCAACTATAATAGTTTGAGATTTCAATGCCTTGCTTTCACTAATGGTTAGAACAAGTAGGCAGAAGACCGATAAGAAAATAGAAGACTTAAACAGCACTATAAACCAACTAGACACAATAGACATCTGTGCAATAATACTCCACCTAACAAGATCTGTACATGTCTTGGAACATTCTCCAAGATAGAACATATGATAAGCCATAAACCAAGTCTAAATAAAGTTACAAAGATTGGGATCTTATAAATTACTTTCCTCTGACTACAGTGGAGTGAAATTAAATATAATAACAGAAGGAAATGGCAAGTTCAGAAAGCTGTGGAAATTAAGCATCACTTACTTAACATGGCTAATAGGTTAAAGATGAAATCACAAGGGAAATAAAAAAATACTTTGAGATGAGTGAACATGAATATACAACATGTAAAAACTTGTGGATTCATGTAATTACAGGGAAATTTGCAGCCTTAACATTTATAGTTTTAAAAGAGAAGAAAGATCTCAAATCAGTAGTCTATTATCTTTTTACGTTAAAGCAATGGAAAAAGAAGGGTAAACTAAATTTGAGCAAAGGAAGAATATAATGAAGACTAAAGTGGAAGTTTATGAAATTTAGAGTAGAAAAACAGAATCAACAAAACCAAAAATTGGTTTTTTGAAAAGATAAAAAAAAAATGTAACAAACTTCAGCTAGACTGACCCAAGAGAAAGAAAGAATGCACAAATAATTAAAATCAGATATGAGCAAGGCACAATTAATATTAATTTTACAGAAATAAAAATGGAACATTGTACACAATTTTATGACACAAATTAGATATTCTACTTGAAATTTAATAATTCCTGGGAAGCAGAAATTATTGAAACTGACTTTAGAAGTAAGAGAAAATTTGAATAGAACTATACGGAGCAAAGAGTCTGAATTAGCAATTTTTAAAAGTCCATTAAATAAACCTCAGGCCCATGGGGCTTCAGTGATGGTTTCTCAGAACACTAAAGCCACAGTTACCATACGATCCAGCAGTTTCACTTGAATCACAGGTGTGTGGCCAGGAGAAATGTGAATATATGTTCACATAAAAACCTGTGCATGAATGTTCACAGAAGCATTATTCACAACAGCCAAAAAGTGGAAACAACCCAAATGTCCATCAACTGAAGAATGGAGAAGCAAAAATGTGGTATGTCTGTACAATGGAATATTATTTGTTCATAGACAAAAAATGAAATCCTGATATGTGCTACAGTACGATTGAACCTTGAAAACATCATGCTACGTGAATAATGAGAACAACAAAAGACCACACCTTGTATGGCATTCTTTATATTAAATGTTTAGAATAGGTAGGTCCATAGGCACAGAAAATAGTTAATAGTTGCCAACGGTTAGGGAGGAGTGTTAGGGGGAAATGGTGAATGGCTGTAGGTGGCTATGAGTTTTTTCATGGGGGGAGAGGGGCTAGTGAAAATAAAATTGTGGTAATGGTTGCATAACTCTGTAAATATACTAAAAATACTTGAACTTTACTCTTTAAATGAGTAAATAGTATTGTTACAGGGTAAATGTGTCTCCCAAAATCTGTTATGTTGAAGCTCTAACCTTCATTTTGGCTGTATTGGGAGATGGGGCCTCTGAGGAAATAGTTAAGGTTCAATGAGGTCATAAGGGTAGGTAGGGTCCTGATTTGATAGGCTTGGTGTCCTCATAAGAAACACTAGGGTGATCACTCTCTCTCTTTCCCATCTCTCATGCACAAAGAAAAGGTCATGTGAGTACACAGCTAGCTGGTGGTTTTCTATATGAAAAGAGGCTCAAAATGAAACCTACCTTACCAGCAGTTTGATCTTGGACTTCGAGCCTTCAGAACTCTGAGAAATAAATTTCTGTTGTTTAAGTCACCCAGTCTATGGTATTTTGTTATGGCAGCTGTAGCTGACCAAGACATGTATGATTAGTGAATTAAATATGGCTGTTATTGTTTTAAGTGAGCAAATGATTTGAATAGAAATTTTCCCAAATATTATACAAATAACGAATATGCATATGCATATGAAAGGATAGTCATATCATAAGCCATTAGGTAAATGCAAATGAAAACCACAAGTCAGCATTCTTACCCGCTAGGAATTCTGATGTCCTCATAAAAATTATACATGAATTTTACAGCAGCATCATTCACAGCAACCAAAATGTGGAAACAATTCAATGTCCATCAACTAATAAATGGGTTAAAAAATATGATGTATCCATAGAATGGAATATAATTGGCCATAAGAATAATTAAAATGCTAATACATAATGCAACATGGATGAATCTTGTAAACATTATGCTAAGTGAAAGAGGTCAGACCCCAAATGACACATGTAGTGTGATCCTGTTGATGTGAAATGTTCAAAATAGGCAAGCCCATAGAGACAAGTAGAGTGGTGGTTGCCAGGGCCCAGGGGAAGGCAAAAATTGAAAATGATTGCTGATGGGCATGGGCTTTCTTTTTGACATGATGAAAATATTCTAATTCTAAAATTGGTGATGGTTGCACAACTCAGTGCATATACTACAAACACTTTATTTTTTTTAAGTTTATTTATTTGAGAGAGAAAGAGAGAGAGAGAGAGAGAGAGAGAGAGAGAGAGAGAATGAATCCCAAGCAGGCTCCACCGGTCTCGAAATGATGAACTGTGAGATTATGACATGAACTGAAAACAAGAGTCAGATGCTTAACTGACTAAGCCACCCAGGCACCTCTAAAAACACTTTAAAAGAGTGAATTTTATGAAGTGAAAGTTATATCTCAATAAAGGTGTTATGGAAAAACAAAACTAAATAAAATATACAAAATTTTCCGTTCCTATAAATCTAAAAAGGAGTCAGTGGTAGCCCCCCCATATATACATATATATATTACATATATATATATATGTAATATATATATATGTATATATGTATGTATATATGTAATATATATATATATATATGTAAATGTGAAAAGAGAGCAAGAGCATACTTACCAGGAAATTAGGAAAATGGCTCTTTTCAAGGAGAGAGGAGAATGTGATCGGCGAAGGGAACAGATGAAGCTTCCACAGCACCTTTTTCAAAATAACTGCTTGTCTAACTCATCTGGGTTAGGGTGCACTGCTGCAGTTCTAATGAGGGATACTTTAGGGTATCAAAGCAATAGGACCACTTTACCATTGAGACAATTATGACATGTCCATCTGTTGAGTTTTTCATTGTATACACCTCTTTTATTTATTTTGGTCAATCAGATCTTGCAGAGGGCATTCTATTGGCTATTCTCACCCCCAACCCCCTCCCCACACCTATGCTCCACCTCATTACCCTACTGTGTGCCTGTCAGATTTTTCTTTATGGAGTGCCACCCCCAGCCTCCCTGGCACACTGGTTCCCAGTGGGGTTTGACCAATTGAAGTTATCCACAAGAGATCAGAGTGTAGGAGGAAGGAGGACTTGGGATAATTAATCCTTTTGTTCCTTCTCCACGGCCTCACAGTCTTTACAGAAATTCTGTTCTGTCTACAGCTTCTGACAGGCAGCCCTTCTTTTAAGGTTCCAGCGCTAAAAAAAATCCTAGTAATGCCACTTCCTGTACCTGCACCTACAAGCAATATTGTCTTACTGCTATTGTTAGTCAGTAGGGGGCTCAGTATTGCCCGTTGCTTAATCCTGCTACCACATCTTTATTTAAGAGCCTTAAAAAAGAATCTCAGATGAATGTGTGATCTGGCCTCTGCTTGGTCCTTAATTGCTATGAGGTTATTCAGAATTTCCAAACTTCCATTCCAAATTCTATCAAATTTTAGAGCTATTTGTACACAATCGGTGAAGATTGAGAAATTATCCATGTAGCAAAATCACACATTATAAATAATTCACATCCCCCAAGTGCAGTGTTGTTATTCTTTTATTTCCACATTAACAACATAGCTGTGTACATTTTTGCATTTCTTTAGTTTTGAAAAAGTTTTATGCTTATATGATAGCCATTATTTAGTAGGGATGTATGTATGTTTATATAAATATTTTGGTAAGTTTTTCATCATCAGTAATTTTGAAGAACATATTATAACGTCTCTTTTTATACTTTTTCCATGCAAGAAAGACAGAAGAAAAGCTAAATCTTTAAAAAAAAATTTTTTTTAATGTTTATTTATTTTTGAGACAGAGAGAGACAGAGCATGAACGGGGGAGGGTCAGAGAGAGAGGGAGACACAGAATCTGAAACAGGCTCCAGGCTCTGAGCTGTCAGCACAGAGCCCGACGCGGGGCTCGAACTCACAGACCGTGAGATCATGACCTGAGCCGAAGTCGGACGCTTAACCGAACAAGCCACCCAGGCGCCCCAAGGAAAGCTAAATCTTTAAATCACATGCATTGGCTCTTCTCAAAATCTGACCTGTGCCTAACTACATTTTGTATAGCTCTCCTGCCATGGTATCTGGAGCCTGACCAGGGTCTCTGATATTCTATGATAGTTCTTGGCCCTGAAAGAGCCTCTAGATAATGCTGATTATCATTTAAATGAAATTACTGGTCAGTCGTAGATTTAACAACTTCTATTATTTCCTTTGGATGTTGTTATGTTTGGAACAGGTGCACATTTGCAGAACAATATACCATAAGCAGGTAAACCGGTAAGTCAGGAAATTGTGTATAGGACTCAGATAAAAGAACCATACAGATGTCAATAAAAAAAATGGTATGTTTTGAAAATAGAAATTTTCGTTTTCTATTGAGACTGCACTAATCACCCATTTGCCTCAAGTTTTCATAGAAAATAAAATACAAATTATAAGTATGTGTATTATAGCAAAATCTCCTGGACTCACAGGAAAATGTTTACAAATCCCCGGGGACTCAAGGATCACAGTAGGAGGAATAGACACAGAAGGAAAGATATGAACACAACTAACCAGATTCATGGATTTTGTATCGTTATTTCAATACTGCATTATTCTGTATACATTTATAATACTCATGCTACATTATTTCAATGTCATTATAACTAAGTGAAATAATACCAAACAGTGTAGACTTCATATTCAATGCATGTAATCCAATCCCCAGAGGCTTTAAAGTAAGAGTCAGTTAAAAAGAATTCAGACCTAATTATAAAATGGATAGGAGAGTTACTTTTTCTGGAGTTGAGTAGGCACAATCTTGGTATCCAAACATATTAAAAGGTAAAGACTGTTATTCTGACTCTTCTGGAAACCCATTTACTTTTAGTAAACAATCCAGTTAACTTGTCCTTGGGATGTTAGGAAAGAGTTAACTAAGAAGTCAGATAATTATGTTTTTAAACAATGCATATTCTAAACCTTAAACACTCCATTTAGCTATAGCCATAGAACTCCTGAAGATCTAAATGGAGTATGGAACTATCATATTAAAGAAATAAATTGGGGTGTTTTTTTGGGTTATTATTTCTAAATCCGTATCAGAATTTATGTACTGAAGCTTACATCAAAAGTCCTATAATTTTGTTCTGTGCAATGGAGTGGATAATTGAGGCAAATGGGTGATTAGCGCAGTCTCAAAGAACATGTTTTTACTATCTTTCAGTGTGTCAGAGTAATCTAATAGAGTTTAGTTAATTATGTCTCCATTATATATGTTTCAGAAGAGACTTTATACTTATTTGTAAGTCATTCGATAGTCATCAAAACTTTGTTTTTAATTATAAAACATGTTTCTGCTAGTGTCTGATAATTCAATCTACATTTTAAATATTTATTACACTCTTAAGAAAACTGATATCAGAATGTTAACTATATTTAAAATTTTTTAATGACTTAATACTAGAATATGGTCTTCTGTTACAGTAAGTTCTGTCATTGACTTGTCTTTTCATTTGTTCTTATACTATCGCTTCTAATGATACATGAACACACCCTAAAATATACTTATGAAAGAATTTTAGCAAACTTCCGACATTTCACATATGTAATGAATGGCACACTACATATACTAGAAAAATGTAGGAGATGTTTTATCAATTGTTTTTTATAAACACATGGACTTCACTATATATGGCTGTAATTTTAGAATCTGTTGCAAAATTTTCTGGAACTAGGTGATCCAGATGATTTTTAGGTTTTATGAAGGTGGGATTTTAATCTCACCTATTGCTCTATCTCCATTATTCTTAACAGTATATGTCATAGAAGAAGTGCTTAAAAATACTTTTTCAATGAACACCTATTTTTCACACTTGCTATATCTTTTTATTAAAAGCACATACAATTTGTTTCTGATTTATACAAATAAAACTAAAAATTCTTGAAGTTTTGTTATTCTCTTTTGACCTATTCTGTTATACAGAGGAAAATACAAGTTCTAATCATAACCTTTGTATACTACATTTAATACAAAACTGCCTTGATTAATGCAGCATGGATCATCAACGCTTTCAGTTTGGTACAACAGAATTAGCTAGCTTCCATCATAGACATCTATTAATTGCTCATTTGGAGCCAAATGCCTATCTTACGTTCCTCCGTTAGCTCTTCCCATATTTACCATGTTTTGTCTTCACTTAAAAATTTTACTCAGGAAAAAAATTATTCATGGTTCCTTAATATCTGAATTTTTCCTTGGAAAAATAAGGAAATACATGATTTTATATATTTTTATTTTTTTAATTTTTAATGTTTTTGTTTTTTTGTTTGTTTTTTTTTTTTTTTTTTGTTTTTTTTTTTTTTTTTTTTTTAGAGAGAGAGAGAGAGGGAGAGACAGAGAAAGAACGAATGAATAGGGGAGGGGCAGAGAGAGAGGGAAACAGAGAATCCAAAGCATGCTCCAGGCTCTGAACTGTCAGCATAGAGCCTGATGCAGGGCTCAAACCCACGAACTGTGAGATGGTGACCTGAGCCGAAGTCAGATGCTTAACCGACTGAACCACCCAGATGCCCCAAAAGTGCATGATTTTAAAGATCAGGACACAATAAAAACAACATCAAAACATCCAACTCTTCAAGTTTCTAATTATCAATTCTTATTAGGTCTCATTGGACTATTCATAGCAAGGGTGAAAGGAGTGTTTGATGTAGCATTTTGGGTATTGCTAGGCCAGAGAATAGATGTTAAAATACATATTTCTAATTTTTGTTTCCCAGTATTTGTCTGTGGCTTGCTAGATTCTGTGATAAAATTTTCTCTGGACAAAGACAAAATGGGAATAAGGAAGATAAGTTAGTGAGATTTTCATAAGCTAGATTTATTTAATTTAAATAAATACTTTATTTTGGGATTATTTCCCTTTCTAGATTTTAACATTAATTTATCCTTGTGTGAAAATATTGTGTTAATTTGATATGCTTTTATATCCATATGGCAAAACATTTTTAAGACAACTCTGTATGTTCTACTGATAAATGGTGGTATGTGTAAAATCTTGTCTTGGAAATCTAAAATCTCAAGACCATTGCTATTATTGATGAGCCTATTTTTAAGCTACTTTTAAAACATTTTTTCCTCTTGTTTCACATATTCTATACTAGTTATTCTTCATTTCATTAGATTTAGAAGATTTGCCACCCAAATTAATGCAAAATTAACTTCCAAAATTTATCTGCACATCCTCATTTTTTACCAGTTAATTTGTTTATGCGTTTCTAGGTTACTTAATAGGTTTGTATCCCTATCATCCCTGATAGGATATAAATGTAAGAGAGAACACTTTGTTTCTAAAAAGCTAGTTGAATATAAGGAAACTTTCACTAATGCTGCCACATCTTGGGCAGAGTCCAAGAATTCTTGGATAAACTATCCATGTCAGAGAATCTAAATGGAAGAAGATAGAGTTTGGGGCTTAATGCCTCAACAATTGCCCATTATCTCCATTATCCAATATTCTTGTGATTCCATCAACATTGTTTATGGAAAATAAAGTATGTAAGGTTTGTTCACTGATTTGTTTTTATTAATCCATAATTACTTATTAAAGATATGTCATATATAAACACAGCCTAGGTAATGAGAATACAAAGGAACCAGACAAAAGAGATTCCTGTATTTATGGCAAATAGTATCATTAAGTCCTAAAGATTCCCAATTCAAGATTTTATTTTAAACTAGATACTTATGAAAGGCTTATCACAGTCAAGAGGCTGTATTAGTGCCTGAAAAATCATTAGTGAATAAAACATAGTATTCCTTTTGGAGTTGAGATTCTAGGAGGGAAGGAAGAGAAAACACCCAAACAACTGAAATGAGGAGAATTGGTGTGAAGAAAATCAGCAGGATAGACAGTAAGTGTGGGGGTCTGGAATAACCTCTATGATTCATAAAATTTGAACAGAAACTAGTGAAACCCAGTGAAAAGACTCAAAAAGAACATTCCATGAGAGGCACATGAGAGATTTTAACAATAGAGCCCTCTTATAAAAGAGAATTCTTATAGAATTCATTTAGGCAGCATGAAAGTGATCACAACTGGTAATTTTGACTTGCAAAGAGGAATAAAAAGTTCAGCTGTGGATGTATATGAAGACATGATAATAAGAATGTCCTATGGAATTTTTAAAAAATCAAGAAAGAAGTAAAAGAATCCTCCCAAATAGTACCATGTTAATCATGAAGAGGCTATTGGCGTTAAGGCTTTTTAAAGTCCTTATATTATTTGGGAGGTTGATCTATTGATGGATTTGAACATTTGATATATTAATTATACATATTTATTATTTCTAGGATAACAAAATTAAAAAATGGAGTTTATAGCTTTCTAAATATAATAGCAGAAGAATAATGAGAAAAATAAAATGTTTAATCCAATGAAGTCAAGAAATGAGAGAAAAAAGAAAACACAAAAACAGATAAATAACAGCATAAAATAATAGCAAAAATAAGCTACCAGTTAAGACAATAAATGTAATTGGATTAAATATTTTTAAAAAACCCGCAAAAATGTTTCCACTTTATAGCCAAATCAGGCTATATGTTTTTTATAAAAGGTAATTTTTAAAATAATAAAAATATACAAACGATAAGGGTAAAAATTTAAAAATAGGAAAAATAATAACCAAGGGAAATCTGTGTTATTATATCAATATCAAAGTACTTTCTAATATAAAAGGCATTATTGAAGATAAAGTGTCACTGCATGATGTTAAAAAATTCAATTCATCCAAATTATATAAAAATTATATACTTGTATACCTTTACAAAAGAATTTCTAAAGTAAATAATATAAATATTTGAAAAACCACAAAAAGAAATAGAAAATATACACCTACATTTGGATATTTTCCTTATCTCAATAATTGATAAACAGGCCAAAAATCAGTAAGAATATTGGAGAATTAACACAGTCAAGGAACTAGATCTAATGAGCATATGAAAGACATTATACCCAACAGTAGAGATTCAACAATTTGCTTCAAACATACATGGACATTTCTGAAAATTGACTTCATTCTTTAAGACATGCCTCAGTCAGGGCACCTGGGTGGCTCAGTTGGTTAGGTGACCGACTTCGGCTCAGGTCATGATCTCACAGTTTGTGAGTTCGAGCCCCACGTCGGGCTCTGTGCTGACAGCTCAGAACCTGGAGCCTGCTTCGGATTCTGTGTCTCCCCCTCTCTCTGTCCCCTCCCCTGCTCACACTCTGTGCCTGCCTCTCTCTCAATGGTAAATAAACGTTACAAGAAATTTTTTTAAAAAAACAAAAAAAACATGCCTCCACCAATTTTACAAGGTGTGTCATATAAACCACATTGTCTGACAATAGTTCTGATTATGTTAGGAATCTAGTAATAAACAAGAAAAGCAAGAAACTTCCATGAGTTTAGAAATTTCAAAACATTGTTCTGAACAATGGGAAGATCAAATAAAAAAATCAAAATGGATATTAGAAAATGGGGCTGATTTGGGGCGCCTGGGTGGCTCAGTTGGTTGGGCGTCCGACTTCGGCTCAGGTCACGATCTCGCGGTCCGTGGGTTCGAGCCCCGCATCGGGCTCTGGGCTGATGGCTCAGAGCCTGGGGCCTGCTTCCGATTCTGTGTCTCCCTCTCTCTCTGCCCCTCCCCTGTTCATGCTCTGTCTCTCTCTGTCTCAAAAATGAATAAACGTTAAAAAAAAAAATTAAAAAAAAAAGAAAATGGGGCTGATTTAAAAAATTATTACATATCACAACTTATGTAATATAAATGGAGTCTAACCCAATTGGCAATATATAGTCTTAAATTTTTATATTAGACAAAAAAGAAAGGCTAAAATTAATGAGTTATATAGTCAGCTTTAAAGTTAAAAAACATTACCTGTAGAATAAAGCCAAAGAAGGAGATAGGTTTTAATAATGAGGCATTCATTGCCTCTGAAGCCAGACTGTCTACATAATGAATCTCTGCTTTCCCTCTTGATAGTTTTTTGACCTTGAGAAAGTAACATAAGCTCTTCTATTTTCTCATCTATAATGTATGGGTGATAGTTATAGCACCTGCCTTGCAGAATTGTGAGGATTGAATGAATCAAAATATATAAAAGATACAGGGCACCAGGACTTTGCTTAGAACTTTGTGGTTAGCCTTTATCATTATAAGGGCAGAAATGAATTAGGAAAAGATAAAACACATCTAAACCAAGTCAAAACTACTTCTTTTAAAAGAATAATAAAATCGGGGTGCCTGGGTGGCTTAGTCCGTTCGGCAACTGACTTCGGCCTAGGTCATGATCTCACAGTTCGTGAGTTCGAGCCCCGCGTGGGACTCTGTGCTGACAGCTCAGAGCCTGGACCTGCTTCGGATTCTGTGTCTCCACCTCTCTCTGCCCCTCCCATGCTCATGCTCTGTATCTCTCTGTCTCTCAATAATAAATAAATAAAAATTTTTTAAAAAAACATAAAAAAAAGAATAATAAAATCAACATACCCCTTCTACTACTGGTTGGGAAAACAGAGAGAAGGGCAAATTGACAATGTTTATAAAGAACAAATAGAACATGAAGAAGGAGTCATCATACACAACTATTTTGACAGCTTTGCTTTGAAGAGTGTCATATAAAATGGGGCAATATCTGGAGGAGGTATGTTGGAGCCAAGTGGAATTTTAAAACTGTCCTTATGTTTTTAGGGTGGGCTAAGTAAAGGCAAGTTTGTATGAAGGTGGCAAAAATCCAGCTGAACAAGAATGTACTGAGAGGTCAAGGGAAGCAGTGATTAACAGGAGAGTGGACCGAGGCCAGGAAAAATAAATTATTTATGAGTGAGCCTAAAGTTAAAAAAAAATCGTATTCTGCGAGCCTTTCTGTTTTAAAGAAAACACTGCTTTTGACAGAGAAAGAAAGTGTTAATTTGGGAGGTAGTGATTATTGGGAGCCAAATCTTCGACAGGTGCCCTGCTAGGAGAAACACAATGATTAACAAATTCTTCCAGACTTCTCGTCTGCTGTGGATCCTTCTAACCTCTCCTATATAATTTTCAAACAGTTTTACCCGTGCTCTTGCCTCATTCTAGCCATCTTGGTCTTCTGGCACCCAAACTCTTTCTCACCTTAGAACCCTTGGTTTTGATGCATACCTAGAACACTCCTATCTCATACTTCCAGTGGAAGACTCTTTCGTACATTTCATGTTCTAGTTTAAAAGTTACTAATTCAGAGATCTTTATTCCTCGCTATCCTACCCTCTATGTCTGCATTTATTCTCTCTCACAGCTCCCTGTTGCCTTCCCGTTATAGTACTTGTGTGAAACTGTAGTTACCACGGTCTTTATTATTTAAACGAGGTTTTGTTTTTCTCCCTCTGTAAAATGCAAACCTTATTGGAGGACAAGCATAGTGGTCACCCATCACTGTATTTATAGCACTGGAATCATATTGAACGTATTATTATCAAGAACTGTGAAGGGTGGGAGATTCTTCCCTGCTTGAAAACTTACAAACTAGTCTGCCTCCACGGCCTAGATGCTAGCAGAAGACATGAGGTTTCTGGGTCAGAAACAAGGGACTTTATTATATACAGTACACCAGGCAGCATGTGCTTCCAACTTTCGAGTCCTTACTACCCCCTCAAATACCATGAGAAGGATATGAGATAGCCTACATGAATTGTGCACATACAGTGTGTTTGTGGCATAACTGAGAAACTCTGATCTTTGGGAAATGCAATCCTCTAAAAAACGTCAGGCAAACCTGCTCAGCCTTTATCCCAGAGGGAAACATTTGCTTTACTATTCTGGACAGCAAATAAATCTACTCTCTTTTCCTCTGTAAGAAACTATCTCTATATATCAATGTTGTTTGCTTTGTAAACAACCTTGAAAGGATAATCCAGAACAAAAGGCTGCAATGCCTTCAACCAGAGGTATGCAGAAATATGAGACTCATGGGTAATTGTTTCACAACAATAATAGGAGTTCAGTCATGTTTCATTTGACTTAAAGTCAACCTGGTTGTGTAACTGTTTGGGGTAGGGGGTGTCAGCAAAAGTTTAGATGAGGCTCAAAGAGTGAGCAAGGTTAAGCTCAGCCACGTTGGAAGGATTTCATGGATGGTAGCCCTGGAAAAAGTAACTGAAGTTTCCAAGGTAATATAGGACAATAGGCTGATGGTACCAGTGGACAATTTAGGTAGGTGTGTCTAATGGAAATTGTTCTGCTTGTGATCTATTTCTCAGACTCTTCTTTGTTTGTTGTTTGTTTCCCAATGTGTCACTGGTCCTCAATGTACTTTTCTGTCCATGCTACTTTTTACCACGCTGGTCATTTGATTTTGTAATTTCTAACTACATAGAAATCTCAATATCTGATTTCTCATATTTCAGTCTTTGCCAATGATTTCAATATTGCTGTATTTATTTTTCTCATTATTTCAACCATACATTGCCTATTCAGAAACTAGATGCTAATGAGATTTGGTTTTCCTTCTACTTGGATTCCGCTTATACCTGTCCAGTTGCCAAGAAAGCTGTGTTTCTTTGAAGCCCTGGAAAAATAGATTTTGTGGGTAGCATAGAGGCCTGTAAAAGAACATGAATGGTATTCAATCTAAGCACAACTTCATAGTGTCTATACTATATTTAACATCATTCAACCAAAAGCTCTCCTTGTCCAGTGAAGTATGGGAATTTTGTATTTGAGCCATCACACTTGGTGACATACACTTTTCTTCCAGCTGCCAAGGAGCATTTCTTGTGTGTCCCCTCTGTGACAGCAGCCTTGTCAGGCACAGAGATTCAGCCATAAATAATATATTGTTCTTATTTAAGCTGATCTCACGATGAGAGGCAGTTTTTTTTAATTAATTGCAATTTAGGCTTAAATGTATCTTAGAATTACGGGCTTATATGTAGATGCTCAGTGAGGACAAATATAATGAGTGGGGACAGGCGTGGTAAAGAGAATTCCCCTTAACATTTTATTTGAATATTGGATGATGAAAAGGAACTCACTAGGCTGAGTCAGGGTGGTTTGGGTCAGCAAGTAGAGAAGAAACATTACAGGCAAAGGACATAATGATATTTAAGGAGTCACTTAGGAACATGGATTCTGAGTTAGGCCATTAACGAGCTCTCTGACCTTGCTATCTCAATTTCCTTGCTTGTGCTATGAGGTGATGGGATAGGTGATCTCTAAAATCCAATTGCAACTGTATCACTCTTATCAAGTCCAGATGTTATTGTTTTGTGTTCTGAAAATGACCATGGCTTCATGTATTTATTATTATGACAGGGGAACTATTGATAGGACTCTGGTTTACTGAGAAGATTCCTTCTTTAGAGTATAGGTCATGATCAATAGGAGTAAATCTCTGACTAGAAACACAGTATGATTTTACCATGTAGAAAAATTTAATACACTTTATTTTAATTTCCATTATCTCTTTGAGATAACGCACGTGGAATAAGTACATCATTAAAAAGGAAGATTTAAGTTGTGGGTGAGCTGAGAGTGTCAGAGACAAACTGCTCAGTCAACATTTGTTCAGAACCTTTTTCTTACTGTGAATGTGCAATAAGAAAAATGTATTTGCTCTCTGCCTATTAGTATGTATACAGAATAGTTCAGAGTAATTATTGAAATTGCTGATACCTCAAGAGCCTGTGAATTGCTCAGAATGGTAAGAGATGATAATTTCTTTAGTCAGTTTATAACGTTTTGATATTTTTTTCACCAAAATCCATTGCCACTTTATTATCGATGTAATGTAGTCATCATTAAGGAAATTGTAATGCCAAACACATAGTGAATCTATTGGCTTACACACATTAACAGGGACAATATTAAAGTCAAAATGATGTGCTTTATAGTTCATCTTTTGTCCTAGGTATTTATTTCTCCCTTTATGTCATCTCATTTCAAAAAGTCTCCTGCAAGTCTCCTCCTACCCTTTATATCTAAAGAAGAATATGAGGTTTCTGAAAAATATGAGTTACTTAAATAACGTTAGTAAACTGCTCCTACCTTTCATTTTTTCTAAGCTTGGATTCCTAGTTTCTTTATTCAAAAACAAGTGATTAAAATCAACAAATGGCCTGAACACTTTGCTAGGACCATCACAATCCTGAGTTACTGGCTTCACTGATACAAATTAGATAGCATTTCAGATTAGGTGAGGAGAATGCTAACCCGATGGTATTGCCATAGATATATATTCTTGTCCAGTTATCAGAACCAGGAAACTTAGTTGAACATGAAAATTAATGTTGGAGATTAAGTCCCTTCCCCCGACTTTACCTTCTTCTCCTCAACTCAGCTGCAGGAAGAATGAATGCTGTCATGGATTTGTCAAATCAAAGAACACTAGACTTGCACTTTTTCATTATCAAAGCAGTGAAAGTCCAAATTTCATCGATGGTTTCCGGGGAAGAAAAATCTCGTCTACTTCTCGTTTTTCCTGTCTCCTATCTTTATAACCTCTGAGGAAGTCAAATATAGTAAGTACCACATTAGAGTTTGAGGCAAAACCAATACAAACAAAATATGATCTTTTTCTTGCCTCACTCACGATAAGAGGTGACATTAAAGAAAGTGAGGGAGGTAGCAAACTGGTTTTTGAGGACAGGTACTCCAGTTAGAAAAAGCAGAAGTGCAAATGCTTCAAGTCAGGAGTCTACCTGGTAAGTCTAACAATAGCAAGAGGCCAGCTCCCCTGCCCCCAGCCAGCCCTGGTGCCTGGGGAGAGCAGGAGGCAGGGAGAGATGGGAGAGAGGGTAATGATGCTGGGTCACACAGGGTCATGCAGGCTATCCGAGGAGCTTTGCTTTTTTCATTTACCTCCATGTTCTGACTCTAAATTCAGAATACACTCTTTACATTAGTACACGTTGTATCCACCCCTCCCACATTTCTCTAAATGAAGAATTCTTCCAGGCCTTCTAAAACAACACTCAAGAGTCCATCATCTTAGTTCTTCACAGGGATGATAGCTGCTCAAATTGGCTATACATAATTAACCCAAATCTAAGTCTCCTTCTCTGGTCTTTTACGGAGGCAGAAAAAGAATGTTCTTAACTTTAGCTCACATGAGCGATCACGTTCTCAAATTTTTGGTCTGCTACAATTTGCTTTCCATTTATTTCCTAGAAATGACTCTTCCTGCTTTGTTTCAGAATGTAAAGAAGGTAATAAGAAGTGAGTGTTCTATATGAATAGCCTCCCAGTTTGAAGTCTGTTATCCTGAATGTAACTTAAGCTTTGTTTAAAAAAAAATTGATTTTTTAAATAGTATCCCTTTCCTTGTTTTTTTTTTTTTAAGTTTATATATTTACTTTGAGAGAGAGAGAGAGAGCAGGGGAGGGTGAAAGAGAAAGAGAGAGAGAGAGAATCCCAAGCAGGCTCCATGCTCAGAATGGAACCCAACACGGGGCTTATTCTCACAAACCATGAATCATGACCTGAGCCAAAATCAAGAGTAAGATGTTTGACTGACAGAGCCACCCAGGTACCCCCCAAATTGATTTCTTTAATATTGTTTATTATATAAGACTAATTTGTATATCACAAAGCATTCAGTAGGAGGTACCAATGATAGTAGAGTTGGTGAATACTTTTTTATGCCATATGTACATATACTTTTTCTTTAAAACCATTGTGTTTGGGTTTACAAACTTGGTAACTGCTTTTATTTCAAAATCTGTCCTTTAGTAACTATTGTTTTATTGATAGTGGAGTAATTTCACTTACCAGTGTATTCTAAATTACAGCCTCACCATCTTTACTTGGACTAGAAATGAAAATGTTCTAACATGGGATGTCCAATGTATCAGAAAGACATTTAAAGATGTAAACTTTGAGGTTTATAAATTAAAAAGAAATGTGTGTTATTGGGGTACTGCTATTCACACTTGCATGCATTATTTATCTGTTAAATAAGCCTATATGAAAAATATAAAACTTTGTTCCAATGTAATTTTTTCTAGGAAAAAAAAAGACAAATTCAAAGTAATGTACACTTCACATGACAGTCTAAAAAGAATACATTGCTATGATTGCTAGGCTAGGACTTACCCTGTAGCCTTTCAGACTTCTGTGTTTACAAAATACTTTTCCAGAATTTGAACATTACCCTCTTTCCTAACACATATTCTCATAGACACAATTTCTGCAATTTACAGTAACAGGATAATATTACCCAGACTTTGCTATTAATTAGAATGTTGCTTAGTAGAAAAGGTACATGACAAGCAGATTTTCTAAATTACAGTTAGAAGCCCCATTTATACAATTTTCCTTGAAAAAGTTATGCATGCTTTTTCTCTACCCATTAACTGTCATTCTTTCCATAAAGGCATGAAAGAAGTCAGGGTTTTTGTCTCACCTCTTTTAGCTGTCATGCTCACTTCTTTTGCAACAAAAGCAATTTAGGTGACTGTGCCTTACTAAAATTAGATGAACAAATAAGCATCTTTATAATCCTGAGATTCCTCATGAAAGCTTTCAGTAAAAGCCTTAGTATCTTCAATACTTACAATATCCAATGAAAAGCATCTATAGGAAATATCACTGCCCAGAATAACTCATTAACTACAAAAATATATAATCAGAAGAAACAGTACACCAGTACCTCTCAATTGTTTAAAGTAGTCTGTGTATAAACTGTAATCTATGTATAAAAGGTGGTTACATATTATGCAGCTGCTCAAAAACAAAATGGAGACTTGTCACCTCCAAGTTCAACTGGTATGGTGACTATGGACTTTCTATCCTGTGCATCTTTGTGGAATGATTTTCTTATATACATCATCAAAGGGTTCATAGTCTAATAAGTCTACAGCATAGAAGAAGAAAGAGGTCACAGAAAAACATTCACAGGGGCGCCTGGGTAGCTCAGGCCGTTAGCCCTGGGACTTCGGCTCAGATCACAGTCTTGCAGTTCATGCGTTGGAACCCCACATCGGGCTCTGTGCTGACAGCTCAGAGCCTAGAGCTTGCTTCTGATGCTGTGTGTCCCTCTCCCTCTCTCTGCCCCTCCCCACTCACACTCTCTCTGTGTCTCTCAAAAATAAACAAACATTAAAAAATTTATTTTAAAAAAACCCATTGTATTAGATATTCTGTTCTGAAAAGCTGTGCATATTGAATTTTAAGTTAGTTCTCAATTCCCCAATATAAATTAAGACATATTAATTTTCCAGTGTATATCTTTAACAAGAATCATATGCATCTTATTTTCTCAAAATTTCTATCCAGTTATTTCAGTATTTTGTTATTTGAAGTGTTTTCTTTATACTGGATTCTTCTTTAAGAAGTCCTTTCCTATCCCAAGATAATAAAGATACTACCGTATTCTTATTTCCCCATAGTTTTTAAAATTTTTACTGCTGATATTTAAATCTTAAATCCATCTACAATTTGCTTCAATGTTTGGCATGTATTATATAGTTAACTTTATGTTTTCTACATAAGGTGAGTGGCTTCCCCAAAGTCTTCTACTGATTGGTGGTTCAACCTCTATCATATGCCTTTCATTATCTTTTCTTTCTTTCAACAAATATTTAATAATCACTGTTAGAAGTCCTGGACATATACCTAGGGTCAAAGTCCCTGCCCTAACCCCACATTTTTTATGATAATAATATAGTAATAATCAGCAATATTTTTTCTAGCAGAAGGGTGAAACACTAATCAAATAAAAGAAGCTATGAGAATTAAAAGCTCAATAACAATATACAGGAAAGTAAGGGTATTTCTAAAATATAGTTTATTGATTTACCTCTTCTTCTGTATATAATTATTGCTATATTTATGCCAGACAAAATTCATGACATATAGGGCATCTATTCTATCTTTGAACCTCTTTTCAATTTGTTTTGGTATTTATTGATATTTATTCTTCCATATGAATTTTAGTATGAGTTTCATGAAATATAAAAATAAATATTTGGAATTCCATTTGAAATTGTATTAAATTTATAGTTTATGCTGAGGAACATTAACATATTTTTAAGTTTTTCCATCTATGAACTTGACATGTCTTCCTTTTTATCTAGATCCTTTAAAATTTACATCTAATAGTTTTGAAATCTTTTACAAAAATATCTCTTATTAGTTGCTACCTGAAGTTATTTCTACATTTTCTAGTTACTATTGCTCATGTGCCCAAACTATTTTATTTTTCAAAGAGATCTCCTCTATCTGGCAAATTTTATGAACACTCTTACTAGTTCTGGTGATTTGTTAACTCAAATAGGATTTTTACCTGAGTGAGGACATGTCCTATTGTGGGTTGATAATTTAGGTATTAAGTTGAGCAGTAAAAATGAGACCAAGTTAATGATGTTTGTGTGCCTTATTGTGTCTCAGATGTTCCATTATGGCTCTTCAAATTTCTAAGTATTTCTTATGTCAGTTTTGATCATTTGTGGTTTCAAGTTATTTATCTACTTCATTTAGATTGTCAGATTTATAGGCAGAAATATTATGTTATCATTTTGATTGGTATAGGATATTGAAGAGTGCCTCTTTTCTTTGTCTGATCTTGGTAATTTATCTTCACTCCCATTTTAAGTTGATCAGTCAAATTAAAGGTTTATAAACATTATTGATCTTTTTAATGTAACCACTTTGGTTTCATTGATTTTCTCCATTGATAGGCCATCTTCTGTTTCATTGATCTCTGTTCTTATGTCTAATTCTTCCTTTTGGGTATAATTTTCTCTTCTTTCTCTAGACATTTATAGTGGAGGCTTAGATTTCTGATTCTAGACTTTTCTTGTTTTCTAATATAAACTTTAAAAGCTGTAAGTATCCCTCTGGAAATGCTTCAGCTGCACTACACAAATTTTGATATATATATTATATATATTATATAATATATATAATATATATTATTATACATATGTATTATATATTATATATATACATTATATATTATATATATATAATAATATGTATTATTAATAGAATTATTAACATGATTCTATTGTGATCCAATACTATAATGTGTATAATTTAATATTCTTTAAATTTACTGTGATTTCTTTTTTTTTTTTTTTAACGTTTATTTATTTTTGAGACAGAGAGAGACAGAGCATGAACAGGGGAGAGGCAGAGAGAGAGGGAGACATAGAATCTGAAACAGGCTCCAGACTCTGAGCGGTCAGCACAGAGGCCAACGCAGGGCTCAAACTCACAGACCGTGAGATCATGACCTGAGCCGAAGTCGGACGCTTAACCGACCGAGCCACCCAGGCGCCCCAAATTTACTGTGATTTCTATTATGACCCATCATATTTGTCTCCATTGATAAAGTTCCATGTTCCTTGGGAAAGAATAAATGTTTATGTTTAGTGTAATTCTGGATGTGGTTGTGCAATTTAGTTGTAATATCTTGGTAAGTGTTTTTGTCTCATTCTTTGTTTTTTTTCTCTTTTTCTGCCATCTTTTGGACGGAGTATTTCTAGCATTCATCTTATTATCTCTATTTGTTTATTTTATCTTTCTGGGTTTTTGTGTGTGTGGGGGGGTTCTCTAAGGCAGTGATACATATGAGAACATTCAATGATAATGGAAATGTTTTAAAACGCAAGTGTCCAGTTCAGGATTGTAATTTAATTAATTTAAATTAAATTTACATTCCTACATGTAGCTAGTGACTATTGCATAGAGTGCAACTCCAGGGTTTATAAGTATGTATCTTTTAACTCATTATAGTCTCCCATAAAGTATATTATATACTTTACCTATCATTAAGACTCTTAAAATTGTATAAGTGCATTTTTCCCATGCCCCATGTGTTAAGGTTCTCTAGACAAGCAGAATCAATAGGAGATCCACACATATACATGTGTGTTTATATACATATATATACATTTATTGTAATATATAAAATTCTATATATATATTTATTATATATACATATATATATTTTTTAAGAGAGATTGGGAGTGAGCAGGGGAGGGGGAGAGAGAATCTTAAGTAGCCTCCATGCCTAGCACTGAGCCTGACATGGGGCTCATTCGATCTCATAACCTTGAGATTATGACCTGAGTCAAAATCAAGAGTTGGATGTTTAACCAACTGAGCCAGCTAGCCACCCCTATTATATATGCTTTTAATGTTAAGTATTCTTTTTGTTGTATGATATAAATAGTTACACTTCTAAATTTTAAGATGAATGCTTTAGATATATTCCACAATAAAAACATTATAAAATATGCACAGTTTTTCTTGATTCATTATTAATCTCAACAGTATGATTTTAAGGTAAATACATATATTTCCATATAGTAAAATACCTATAAAATGCACATATATGTACATATTGGGTTACTGTGATGTTTTGAATTCAATATTTATCAATTCTAAGTGCTAGAAAAAATTTGTTCCACTATAAATCTGTCAACACACTCTATATATATGAGAGAGATTTATATATTATGAGGAATTCACTCACACTGTTATGGAGTCTAAGAAGTCTCACAATCTGCCATCTGCAAATTGGTGACCCAGGAAACCCAATGGTGTAATTCAGTCTGAGTCTGAAGGCAAGAAAAGAGGAGAGGAGATGAAATGTTCCAGCTCAAGTAGAAAGGCAGGGGGGAAAAAAAAAGAGGTGAATTCCTCTTTCCTTTTCCTTTTGTTCTATTCAGATCATCAATGGATTACATGATGCCCCTCCCCCACAGTGGGGAGAGCACTCTACCTAGACCGCTGATTCAAATGCTAATCTCATCCAGAAACAGCCTCACAGATATATCCAGAAATAATTTTTAATCTAGGCACCCTGTGGCCAATCAAACTGACACGTAGAATTAACTATCACATTCATCTTTTGTGCTATAATTTTAATTCATTTTATTTCCGCATATCTTTAAAAAGTCCACAATGCATCGGTGTTCTTTTTTGTAAAAAATATAAAATTATCGATTGTAGAAATTAATAGAAGGGAAAATATCATCTATATTCACCCATAAATACTATTTCTGTTACTGGTGAATATTTTTGATTAGTTTGGAATTCTTGTTTTAGATTTTGTTTTCTTTTAGTATACTAATGCCTGTGATAGGGTTGGGTACAGGTTACAAGTATAGATGATACAGGTAGGGAGGATTTTAATAGAGACTTGAGTTTGGTCAAAAGTTTGACACATAGTCATTTAAAGAAAGGGAGCTGTAGATAGAGGGGACATTTAGAATGGATATCTAGGGGAAGAATTGACTAGGCAAAGGAAAAACCTAGAGCAAATAGCAGGGATGACAATTCACCTAAAATTGAATGAGTAAAGCAGTGTCAGAAGAGGAAGTCAGGGCACCGCAGGTCATTCAGAGACCTGTCAGCTTTTTTAAAACATTAGCTTTTATTCTGAGTGAAATGGGGAACTGTTTCAGACTTTAAAGCAGAGTTAAACACAGACACAGACACACATGAAATGATAAATTTCAAAATAAATACTTGTTAACACAAAACTGTTAAGGTCCGGGAATGGAAGGAAGGAGACCATTAGGACAAGAGATGATGGTGACTCAGACAAGGGTGATAGCAATGGACATAGTGAGCAGTGGTTAGATTTCGGATATACACTTAAGGATTTCCTGGTAGATTTTATGTGAGGTGTGGAAGGAGAGAAGCAAGTGGAAGGATGGAGTATCCATCAAGTTGGGTAAGATAAGAGAATAAGGAGTTTTGGGGAAATCAGATGATCAGTTTGGACATAAGTTTAAGATGTGTATTGACGGCTTAGGAAATACGTAGTTAGCAGGTAAGTGTGGCGTTTGGGAGGGGAGTGTCTGATGGTATAAATGTAGGTGTAACTGTATAAATTGTATTTAAGCTCTGAGGATGAATTCTGCCTTGGACTTTGGCATAGACAGAAAAGCAAAGAATATCAAAGACTAATACCTGGGAGCACTCTGACTTAAAAAGAAAAGTTAGTAGCAGCAAAGGAGTTTAAGGAGAGACCAGTGAGTTAGGAGTTCAACCACAAGCTGCAGCTTGGTCAAAAATAAGGACTGACTGGGGCGCCTGGGTGGCGCAGTCGGTTAAGCGTCCGACTTCAGCCAGGTCACGATCTCGCGGTCCGTGAGTTCGAGCCCCGCGTCAGGCTCTGGGCTGATGGCTCAGAGCCTGGAGCCTGTTTCCGCTTCTGTGTCTCCCTCTGTCTCTGCCCCTCCCCCGTTCATGCTCTGTCTCTCTCTGTCCCAAAAATAAAAAATTAAAAACGTTGAAAAAAAAAAAAAAATTTAAAAAAAAAAAATTTAAAAAAAAAAATAAGGACTGAGGGTTGACTCTGAGATTTGGCATCTAGGAAATGTATTTTGAAAAGGTGAAATTAATTAGAGCAATTTCAGAGAAACAGTAAGGGTGAAACCTGATTGGCATGGATTTAAGAGGGAATGAGAGGAAGGATGTTGTAAATCATAAGTGATGCCAACTCTGTAGGACTTTTGCTCAAACAGGGAGGAGAATTGGATTTGGAAAAGCTGAGGAATATGCTGTTAAGGTTTTTGTTTAAAGATGGGAAAAATATCAGCATTTTAAATGTTCATTTATTTATTTTGAAAGAGAGAGAGAGAAAGAATAAGTGGGAGAGAGGCAGAGGGAGAAAATACCAAGCAGGCTCCATGCTCACAGCTCCAGACACGGGGCTCGAACTCATGAACTGTGATATCATGACCTGAGCCAAAATCAAGATTTGGATGCTTAACCAACTGAGTCACCCAGGCACCCCAAAGTATCATCATTTTGAATGCTTTATGGGTAATGTTTATGGGCAAAAACATGATGGTGCAGGAAAGAGAAGAGTAATTGTCAGAGATATGTCTTCAAGTAGTGAAGAAGGAATGTGATCTAATGCACAAGTGGTGTACTTTGAGGGAGGTTTAAAAGCCCACACCTAAGCCTCTGTCCTAATTTGAATTCAGTTTGTTGGTTGGGGTGGTGCCTCAGGGCAAAGTCCTTTGAATATTACAGTCTGTTCCAGTTGGACCCCATTCCCACAAGGTATTCTTTTTTTAGGGGGGGGGGGGAGTTTCTTGGTACTACTAATTTATAATAACCACCTTTTAATTTTTTATCACCTTTTGTTTAAATCAGCTATAAGTAAATGTGTGATGAGAGGATTAAGTGAGACTATATCCAGTGGCTAGCCCATCTGACTAGACCCACCTATTCCACTCTGCCTGCCACCCTAGTAAGGTCTGGCATGAACTTGCATTACGTTTACACTATGACTCTGGTGGACTTTTTAAAAACTGTTTTCTGACTTGCAGGAGAGGTAGGATATTAATCATCCATTCAAGAAAATGGGCACACTAAGAAAATTCTCCCCATGTCTATTCATGACCTGCTAACCAGACCTTCTTTAGAATAACTGCAAGTAATTTTTGCCAGAAATTTGCCTGTTTGTATTCTAGTTGCTTGGATTCTTAATCTTCCTATAATTCTTGAAGCACCTCCATGCTGAGTTGTGGATAATTCAGCAATAGCTTATGTATTTTCTTTTATCATACGTACATAAATTTTAAACACTGGAGAGGGATCCTTAAATCCTTAGTTCCCATTCCAATATATTCAGAATAATTTATATTTCCCTGTTAAATATAAAATAAATTAATTAAGCAAAATCATGTCTCATTTTTATTCAAATTTGTGATAATAAAGATTTCTGGTACATAATAATTTCATTCCATTTCCTTTCATCAAGCTTGCACAAGTGATATTCAAATAAACAGTGCTAAACCTTTGGAAAGTACCCAGTCACACCTACAACGTTTTGGAGAAAGTGAAAATAAAGTGAAAATTCTAATGTTATATGAAAATGCTAGATTTTTTAGTATTGCTAATTTGATTCTACTTCCTGTAAAACTTCCTTATTAGTTATTACAGCTTCTAAGTGATGCGACTTTCAAAGTATTTTCCTGGAACTTCATCTAAGCTGGATGATAAAGAACGGAAATTGTTTAGTATGACTATTCAAACGGGCTTTGGATCTTTTCATTTGGGTGGACTATGAAACCAAACAAACAATCTGTGAAAGAATACGCCAGAATTAAGGGAAGGTGGTAGGTGCAGCACCAGTGCTTCCTCGATCTGCTCAAGGGATTTATAGAGCAGTCACAAATGCAATCACATTTTCTGCCTTCCCTTTCTTACACTAAGGCTAGCCATTGCTGGAGGCTGTTCCTTCGCCATGGTAACTGTTACCTTGGAGACTGCCAATATCATCCCTGATGGAACCTCCATCTGCTGGCACCGTCCCTCCAGTCTGAGCCTTCACAGGAGCTCACTTATGAGGGAGGAGATTTTGACTGGTGATCATTGAAAACTCTTTTAGGGAATGTTAAGTAGAATACAACCGGGTGATCCTAGTACCTAAAATCTAGATTCACATGTTCCAGTTATTTTTCATTTTTTTTTTTTTTACTAGGAGATTTTGGGGGTTTAGTTTTATTTTGCAAATACATATATCTAAGCTTCATACCTGGTATATCGGGGTTTGCTGTTGTTGGGCTGAGGATTTTTTTTACTTTGAAACAACCCATATATTGTTCTAGAGTATGTTAGAGGTATAAACAACTGAATAATGTCGTTGGTTATACTTAATAACTTTCTAGAGCAATATTCCTTAAACTGTCTCTCATAAAGTACTAGTTACCCCCATTCATTACAAATAAAAACTTTTGTAAAATGCAATATTATATATATATCATATATATTTATGTTATATATATTTATACATAATATATAATTATATTCTATAATATATATGTAATTACTAGAAAAATGAAAAAAGGCATAGAAAATATAAACACTGTTTTTACTGTTAAATTCAAAAAATATGCAATTGCTTTGACATATTGCTCTAAAGTTTCTAAACACTTTTAATTAATGTACTATCTCCTCTTAAACTATTATTCAACAGCTCAGGGATGAAAACTGGTCTTCTGGCCTTACTATGGCTAGTCCTGTTCTAAATGTGTGTTTACTTATCCATCAAATAGATAGAATATTACTGTTCCTCCCTATTCAGGGGCTCAAAGAGATAATAGTAAGCTAGAGAGAGATGTGAAGCCTTTAAGATAAAAATAGGTATTCATCTTTGCATTTCTTCAATGACTAGCAAAGTGACAAGTATATGGAATGAAACAGGCACTGTTTTTGAAATTTAAATTAGAAACATTCAAGGGTATTCTGGAGCATTTTGTTTATCTGTGTAAAGAATTTTCAGTGATTTTTTTTCCAAACTGTCAGATGTCACACTGGAGTTCTGCCATCAACATGTAACACTCAGCAAGCTAGCGATGACAATCCAAGATGTTAACCACAAAGCAGACCTGACTGGCATAAAAATATTGACCTCCCAGTATACTTTCTAAGAAGAATGAATAGAATTACCCCTGAATTGCTGTGTTATATCATCCATAGTTAAGTGGAAGGCAGGGAAATAAAAAAAAAAAATTTAATTATTTTTTTAGAGGAGGAAAGCTATAATTTATTTTTACATAAGAAGAAAATAGAGCTTTATTTAATGAAAGTTTATGCAAGGAAATGCTGAATTCGTCTATCATTCTGAATGAAAATTTAAAAGCTTTTCAAATCAAAGAAACCTATAGAAGGCTGAAATATAGGTAGTGATTTAATTTTTGATCCTTAAAAATGCTAAAATAGAAACATGACTTAAAAAATGAATTTAAGTGTTTTTACATTTGAAAAAATAGCCTAGAGATTTATTAATTTTTAATAAATAATAAAATAAAAATTTTTATTTATTTTTGAGAGAGACAGAGCACAAGCAGGGAAGAGGGCAGAAGAGGGAGACACAGAATCCGAAGCAGACTCCAGGCTCTCAGCTGTCAGCACAGAGCCTGACACAGGAATCAAAACCACGGACTGTGAGACCATGACCTGAGCTGAAGTTGGATGCTCAACAGACTGAGCCAATAACCTAGAAATTTAAAAGATTTCATTCCTACACCAAATTTGTATAATTTTATTAGAGCAGAATTCAAATCACAATATAAATCTCCTGATAGGAAACTTCATGTATTTTTCTAAATTACATTTAAAAATTAAAAATTTATCAATGAAAATATGTAAAATAATTTTTAAAATTCAAAATTATTTTTAAATTGATTGAACACCTGATATTTCTCATCAGGAAAAATGTGGCAAAAATCATTATGTGCATATTAATGAAGCAAAAATATTCAGGTTGAAAGTTTTACTGATTTCATTAGCATGGAATAAAGGGCAGTCATATTGCAGTAAACATTCTAATATGTGAAATATGTATATGAGGAAATGGTGAGGAAGAAGGTTTGAATAATGAGAGGAAGAACAAATATAAAAAAAAACAGAAAATACTTGCAAATCACATACCTGATAAAAATTTATCTAAAAAATACACAAGGAACTCATACAAACTAATAGCAAAAAAAAAAAAAAAAAAAAAAGACCAAAAACCTGATTAAAACATCAACAAAGGCTTAAATACACATTTCTCCAAAGAAAACATCAAGTGGCTAACAATTTGAAAAGGTGGTCAACATCATTAATCATCAGGGAAATAAATGCAAATCAAAATCATAATGAGATATTAGATCACACTTATTAGGATGGTTAGTGTTGAAAAAACAAAGATAACTGTGTTGGTAAAGATTTGGAGAAATTGGAACCCTTATATGCTGTGAGGATGTAAATCAACGCAGCCCCTATGGAAAATGGCATGGAGCTTCCTCAAAAAATTAAGAATAGAACTATCATGTGACCCTGCAATCCCACATTTGAATACATATGTAATGGAAGTGAAATCAGAATCTCTAAGAAATATCTGTACTCCCATGTTCAGTGCAGCATTATTCATAACAGCTAAGCAATCTAAATTTCCAATGATGAACAAATAAAGAAAAGGTGATATGAAATGTTATTTAGCCATAAAGAAAAAGGAAGTCCTGCTATATGCCACAACTTGGAGGAGCCTGGAGGTCATTATGAAAACTGAAAGAACCTAAATACAGCGGGATACTACATGATACCTCTTAGATGAGGAATCCAAAACAGTCCAATTCATAGAAACAGAGAGTAAAATGGTAGCTGTCAGGTGCTGAAGGGTGGGGAACAAAGAGTGGCTTTAGACAAAGGTACAAAGTTTCACTTATGCAAATGGAAAAGGCCTAGAAATTTACTGTTATAGCATAATGCTTAGAGTTAACTATACTGAATTGTAGGGGCACCTGGGTGGCTCAGTTGGTTAAGCATCTGACTCTCGATATTGGCTCAGGTCATGATCTCATGGTTTGTGAGATTGAGCCCCCTGTTGGTCTCTGTGCTATGTTGGTCTCCAGCATGGAGCCTGCTTGGGATTCTCTCGTTACGTCTCCTGTTGCTCCTCCCCCCCCCAAATAAATAAACATTAAAAAAACAAAACAAACAATTAGCAGGTGCCTGAATTACTCAGTTGGTTAAGTGTCCGGCTTCAGCCCAGTTGGTGATCTCATGGTTCAATTCCTGAGTTTGAGCCCTGCATCGGGCTCTCTGCTGTCAGCACAGAGCCCACTTCAGATCCTCTGATCCCCTCCCCACCTCCCCGACTTGTGCTTTCTCCCTCTCGCTCAAAAATAAATAAACATCAATAAATAAATAAACTGTTAAAAAAACCAACTATATTGAATTGTATACTTAAAATTCTGCTAAGTGGGTAGATCTTATGTTAAGGTTCTTTTTTTTTTTTTTTTAAGTTTATTTTTGAGAGCGAAAGCGGGAGCATGGGGGAGGGAGGGACAGAGAGAGACCGAGAGAGAGAATCCCAAGCAGGCTCTGCTTTGTCAGCAAGCAGCTCAATGTGGGGCTCCATCCCATGAACCAGGAGATCATGACCTGAGCCAAAACCAAGTGTCAGAGGTTTAACTGACTGAGCCACCCAGGCACCCCAAGGGGTCTTATAAAATAATATAGTGATAATAACTAAGAAGTTGGAAGGAAACTTTTGGAGGTGATAGATATGTTTATGGCATGGATTGTAATAATGGTTTCATGGATATATACTTATCTCCAAACTCATTAAGTTTTATACATTAAATATGTACAGCTTTGTATGATAATCCTATGTATGTATAGCAATCATACCTCTATAAAGTAGTTAAAAAAGGAAGGGAGGGTTTGACATTAGTGTTTCTATTTCTTCTGATATTTCCTTGAATTATATTTCATAATAAGTTAAGATATGCTTAGCAAGAATAATTTTTGTATGAATAAAATGATATTTATTGAAAGCCTGCTTTCCATAATACCTGATGTCAGTCCTTCTGGTAGCAAAGATGGGTAATTGTCAACTTATCCTTTCACACTATCAAAGACTACATGTAGCTTCTAGTTGGCCTGTTAATAATGTGTTTGAAAAAGCCTTTTGAATCAAAATGTTGGAGAATTTAGTGTTAATCTTTGGACTACTCAGTATTTATAGCTGAAAATGTTTTCTCCAAGTTAAATATTAGAGATATATATGTTTTGTAGAAGTGTGCCTACTTTCTGACCTTCTAAAATTTTTTAGTCTGTATCTTAATAAAATCTCTTCACCAACATTGTTTAAAGCTATATAAGTATAACATATTGAAGAAAAAATTTTCATACATATTAGGTATTTTTAACTGGTTCAAAGTTTTTAAACATTTGTCCTCAAATGGAGGCAATACAATTTTGAAAGCATTAAAAAAAGCCATCAAGTTCAAATATCGGTGTCAACATTATATGGGATTTTTAAAGGCATTTTATTTTTTTTATTTTATTTTAAATGTTTATTTATTTACTTTTGAGAGAGAGAGAGCAGAGTGGGAGAGGGACAGAGAGAGAGAGAGAGGGAGACACAGAATCTGAAGCAGGCTTCAAGCAAGCTCTAAGCTGTCAGCACGGAGCCTGATGCAGGGCTAGAACTCATGAACTGTGAGATCATGACCTGAGCTTAGTCGGACACTTAACCGACGGAGCCACCCAGGTGCCCCTAAAGGCATTTTAATATTTGATGTACTAAAAAGAAGAACTAAGGCTTAATAGAATAAGATTCTGTAGAGCACCTTCCTTATCTGAATAAAAGAATCTGGGCTTGAGACTTCAATGTAACACTTAGGAGATTCCCTAATTCAAAATTTTATGAAACCAACAAAAAGATTGTTTTTAATATAAACAACATTACTATGGAATTTTTATTATACTTTTTTTTTTTTTTACTATAGAACTTACTTAAAAGCATACGATGTAATCTTTAAAAGATGTAGTGTTTGCTTCAGGAACTATTTTCTGTCTACTACCTTTAGAGAAAAACAAAAATATACCTACCTGAAAATTCATTTTATTTTCTGACCTCAATTTTTCTTTTCACTTGTTTTGCTTAGCAGCTGTTTTTCTTCATGTCTTGTACATCTGTTTGGCAAAAAGATATTTTTATCAATGCCAAGTTCCACATTGTCGATTTCTGTTGAACCATGTGTTCATAGTTGAAGTACATAAGTATTTTTGGCATTTTTACTAACAAAGCAAGTTTGATTTTGGTAATGGTCCTCACAAAATGGCAAACGTTCTTTATTGTTAGAGGATGATTTTGTTAATATGACTGTGTTCCTGGCTTTACCCTCAATTTGGTAATTATCTCATCCATGCAGTGTCACTTATTTCAGAATGTTGAGTGTGTCTTCCTCTTGTCTTCAAAGGGAGGATAGCTTCCTGATAGGGAAGAAAGCCTCATTTAACAGAAATGCAAAGGTTAGGAAGCATTCCATTCAACATCACCAAGCATGTCCTAGCTACACCATTAGATATTTATTCCTTTGACTGTGGTAGCTCATGATTGTTATTATTTTATAGCTTGTTTATACTCAGATTTATGTAGTAGATCTAATGATACAGGAAAATATATTTAAATGAAGTTTTATATATTGGACAGATATATTACAGAATACTTATATTGCTAAATATTTTAGATTAGTATCTTTCCCATTTTATTTAGATCAGCATATTAATATCTTTATTACAAAAGTACAAATTAAAGTTCAGGAATCTATTATGAAGAGTTTGTTATGTTAACGTATTAGTTTTCTATTGGCGATATAACAAACTTCACAACTTATGTGGCTTGAAATAACACCCGTTTGTTATCTCAGTTCATGGGGCACAAAACAAGGGTAGACAGCAACAAGCTGGGTCCTCTGCTTGCCGTTTCACAAGGATGAAATCAAAGTGTTAAGAGAGCTGTGTTCTTTTTGGGAGGCTTTGGGGCTGCATCTGCGTCCAAATTCATTGAGATTATGGTCCAAATTCAGCTCCTTGCAGTTGTAGGACTGAAGTTTCAATTCTTTGAGGTCTATAAGCTAGAAGCCTTTCTCGGATTCTTAAGGCATTCCTCATCATATTACCTCATCCATTTTCAAACCAAAATTGGTGGATTGAGTCCTTCTCACTCTTTACGTTAAATCTCTCTGACTTCTCTTGCTACCTCTTTCTGACCCCAGTCAAAAAAGTTCTCTGCTTTTAAAGACTTAATGTGATTAGATTGGGCCAGCCTGAATGATGGGTAATGCAGAATAATCTCCCTATTTTAAAGTATGTAAACTTGGGGCGTCTGGGTGCCTCAGTGGTTGAGCGTCCGACTTTGGCTCAGGTCATGATCTCGAGGTTCATGAGTTCAGCATGAGTTCAAGCCCTGTGTCAGGCTCTGTGCTGGCAGCTCGGAGCCTGGAGCCTGCTTCAGATTCTGTCCCCCTCTCTCTCCGCCCCACCCCTGCTTGTGCTCTGTCTCTCTGTGTCTTTCAAAAATGAATAAACATAAAAAAATTGTTTAAGTGTGTAAACTTAACTACATTTGCAAAATCCTTTTTACCATGTAACACTACATATTCATAGGTTCCAGGGATCAGCACGTAGACATTTTTCAGTCATTCTGTCTACTACACTTAGTACATATCTTAGCTGAAATTTTATCCAGATTTTAGTGACTTTACTTTATTCTTAATATTAAATGGATGCTTTCCTAAATTTTAAGGGACCTCTAACATTGCCCATTATCCTGAATTAACCGATTCTTTGCCTTAAATTTTTGAAATTGACCAGAGTGACAATGTTACAAAATGACTTTGCGGCTAGTTATATTTATCTACCTATTTTCATTCTCCTTGGCTCACCACAATGATTCAAGCAAATTATCCTTGTACTGAAACAGTACAAGAGGCCAGTTGGATAAATGCATGAGGGAAAAAAAAGATGAAATGGAAATAGAATCCAAATTTTACCATGTCTTACCACCTTTAATTTAGAGTAAAAAAAAAAAAAAAAAGAAATTACTTTAAAACATTGCCTTCCACTAAGGATAGACATCATTCACAATGGAGATAATGATAATTGTTCATCCTCGACCTTGGATTAGTTTTGTTATCTTCATCATTACATTTAGAAACACAGCAATAAAATTGAGTCTGAAGTTCCACCTTTCTAGACTTGATGGAATAAAGCAGTAGCCCCAATGTCTGAGTCAGTTCAACCATTTTATGGTGTTCTGTGCTTTAGCACTTGTAGGTAAGATAGAATTTTCCTATTTAAATTGTAAATTAGGGATACTTATTTATTTAGCTCTTTTGAATTTTTTCTTCCTGAGACACACTCATAGAAGGAATAGTCCATCACTTTATTAAAATTAAAATTGAACCCAGGAAAAGAAGATTAATAATTAGAATATGCTTTGGCTAAATCTTTTTAATCAATAGAAGATTATATTTTATTTATTTATTTTTTTTTAAGTTTATTTATTTTGAGGAGGCGGAAGGGCAGAGAGAGAGGGAGAGAGAGAATCCCAAGCAGGCTTGTGCTGTCAGCACAGAGCCCATGCGGGGCTCGATCCCACGAACTGTGAGATCATGACCTAAGCCGAAATCAAGAGTCAGATGCTCAACTGACTGAGTTATCCAGGTTCCCCTATTTTATTTATTTTCTATATTAGAATGAAAATATATACATCTTTGAATCCCCCATGTTAATATTGATGTTTTAAGAGATGACTGTAACAGTGTTCTGCAGAGGTGTATTTCAGTTTATAGCAGTCACTTTTTTTATACTTAAGCTTCCAAATTAAGATAAACTTTAACAACTATTTCAGATATAAAGTATGGCTTTCAGTGAAAGAACATTTGCTTAATCTATAATAATCGTGGCATCAATAAAAAATTGGCAAAGAATTTTCTTTTGTTAGTCATTTGAGTTAAATCACTCTATATTTCAGGAAGTGATCTCTATGCTATGCTGTTTATGTGTTTACTTTCTGATATTAATCTACTTTAATATACTCTTCCAAGATCTTTTTGCTATACTGTGATTTTACTTTTGATATATACTCCATATATATCAAAATATATATAGTTCACATGTTTATGTCAACATGCTTATCTATAATACTTTTCAAAATGACTGAAATCTTTGCTGTCACCACCCTGTCCCCATACTGATATTTTCAAACTTCAGGAATTCCAGCAGAATACTTTATCTAGAAGTAAGAATCTTGAGTTGAATGTCTTTAAGGTTGATCAAAATGGAAATATCACAGTGGTCTATTTGTATCTTGTCCCTTGAACATGACAGATATCTCAGTAGTGAATCATCTTGGTTTAGATATATGGTTTTTAATTTACACAACAAAAACGAGGAAAGTCAATGTAACTGAGAATTTTGGCAAAGTACTTTTTTTCCCTCTCAAAAATTTTGAGCTAGTATCTGTTATTTAAGCACTAGGAATCTAACTTTGAGCTATTGGACATTTTAAAAAATAAGAACCTTCTATGAATGCACAAATGTATTTTTTTCATAAGTTAGGATAAATGTTGAAATTTTGGGTTTCTTTTACTTTGGATGGTTTTGACAGAAACTATGGCTTCATTGGAGATATGAATGATTAAGCTGACACATGAAAGATAAATACTTATTATTTTAGTGAAGGAAGTTGGGGATGAATATTTTATAAAGAAGTAGTAGCTCTTTCAAAGAGTAGATGGTGAGAAAAGTAGAGCAGTTTTTCAAAAACTTAGATACATTCAGTAAAGCTATATTGAAAAAAAATAGGAAAAGGTAATTTGTGGCAAAGTGAGCCAGAAAATTTAAGTAGACACCAGGAAAAGGAGATTTTATTTTGACTGACCTAAAACCTATGATATGCTATGAGTGAATTCTGTCACATATTAAAATGGAATCTGGAAGAAGAAGAGAAAGAAGCTAGAAGTAAAATATTTGAAAACATAATGTCAAATTTCTCAAATGAGAAAAAATCATTACTTATACATCCAAGAAGCTCAAGTAGGATAATCACACAAAACACACATACACATATATACTTTTTAATTTTACACACACACACACACACACACACACACACACACACTATATTATCTATCAAGTTGATGATAGCAAAGTATAAAGACAAAATCATGGAAGAACCAAAAGAAAAGCAACACATCCCTTAGTGGGAAACAACAGCATGATAAACATCTGATTATGACCAAAAAAAAAAAAAAAGTATGAAGACAATTGAATGACAAATTGAAAGGAAAATAACAAGCAAAACAAACAAATGAACAAAGCTGCTATCAAAGGATTCTATATCCAGTGAAACTATCCTTCAGAAATAAAATGAAATTAATACATTTAAAGATAAATAAAAATGGGAATAATCCAGCTTTATCAGCCTTGTGTTATACAAACTATGAAAGTCAGAAGTAAAGTAGATGGTAACAGTGATCTATGGGAAGGAAAGAACAACCCCAGAAGTTATAATTTGTTAGTACACGCACACACACAAACCTACACACAAACACACGCACAAGCACGTGTATATATGCATGTTTTTTTCTATTAACTTCTTTAAATGACATGTTTGTTTAAAAATAAGAATATAAAGATCTTGTTGGATATATAACATAAATAAGTAGACATAATACATATGCCAATATTAGCAAATAAGGTGTTAAAGGGAATTGAGCTCTATTAGTAAAATTTTTCTATATCTACCAAATTTAAATCAGGACTAACCTGAAATATGTTGCAATAAATTAAAGATGTGTAATACAATTCCTAGAGAAATCACTGAAACACACACTTACATGCACTCTTTTTTTTTTTAAATCTTTTATTTTAATTCCGGTTAGTTAACATACTGTTAGTATCAGCTGTACAATATAGTGATTCAACGATTCTATACATTACCTAGTGCTCAGCTCATGACAACTGCACTGTGGGTTCGGCTCTCGGCTTTGTCCAGCAAAGGCAGGGATGGCAGTAAGTATTACTCAAGACTCCATGCAAGTCAAGGGAGGTGAGAAGGGAGTCTAAGGGAGGTCTCCCTGAGATGCTCTCAAGCTCCTGTATTTGTTGAGCATACATTTAGGGTAACATCGCACAATATTCAGTGGGCCACGTGCCAGTAAGAATGCATAGATATGTGCAGAAAAACGAGACAGGGTAAAATATCCCAAGCGATAACATGGTCTAAGGAATTTCTGAGCACAGGCTATCTAACCCCTAGATATACATTAACTAGATAAGCAAAGCCCCCTAGGTATACATTAACTAGGTAAGTGAACCATGACTACTGTTTTCAGCAAGACCAGAAAGCAGTTTTCTGCTTTGCAATGCGTTCTCTATAATCTCCTAACCCAGGATATAGCTATTTGATTTCCCTCACTGGACTCCTTACTGTCCATCACCTATTTAACCCATCCACCCACATACCTCCCCTTTGGTAAAAGTTGTTACCAGTTTGGCAAACAGTTTGTTCTTTATAATCAAGAATATGTTTCTTGATTTGTCTCTCTCCTCTTGTCTGTCTCTTTTCCCTTTCCTCATTTGTTTTGTTTCTTAAATTCCACATATGAGTGAAATCATATGGTATTTGTCTTTCTCTGACTTAACTTTGCTTAGCATTATACTCTCTATCTCTATCCATGTCCTAGAAAATGGCAAGATTTCATTCTTTTTATGATGGATGCTTGGGCTGTTTCCATAATTTGGCTATTGTAAACAATGCTGCTATAAGCATAGTGGTGCATATATCCCTTTGAGTTAGTGTTTTTATATTTTCTGGGTAAATACCCAGTAGTGTGATTGTTGCATCACAGGGTAGTTCTATTTTTAATTTTTTTAAAAAAGTGTTTATTTATTTTGAGAGAGAGAGAGAGAGTACATGTACATGAACACACATGAGCTATTAAGGGAGGGGCAGAGAGAGGGGAGAATCCTAAGCAGTCTCCACACCATCAGCACAGAGCCCAATGCAGAGCTAAATCCCATGAACCAGGAGATCATGACCTGAGCTGAAGTCAAGTTTCAGATGCTTAATGGACTAAGCCACCCAGGCGTCCCTATTTTTAACTCTATGAGGAATCTCCATACTGTTTTCCATAGCGAGTGCACCAGTTTGCATTCCCACCAATGATGTACGAAGGTTCCTTTTTCTGCACATCTTTGTCAACATCTGTTGCTTCTCGTGTTGTTGATTTTAGCCATTCTGACAGGTGTGAGGTATCTTGTACTTTTGATTTGTGTTTCCCTGATGATCAGTGATGTTGGGCATCTTTTCATGTGTCTATTGGACATCTGGAGGTCTTCTTTTCAGGAATGTCTGTTCATGTCTTCTGCCCACTTTTAATCAGATTATTCATTTTTTAGATGTTGAATTGTATCTGTTATATTTTGGATACCAATCCTTTATCGGAGATGTTATTTGCAAATATCTTCTCCCATTCCATAGGTTACCTTTTAATTTAGTTGATTGTTTAGTTCACTGTGTAGAAGCTTTTTATTTTCATGTAGTCCCAACAATTTATTTTTGCTATTGTTTCCCTTGCTTTAGGAGACATATCTAGAAAACAGTTTACAGCCTATGTCAAAGAAGTTACTGCCTGTGTTTTCTTCTAGGATTTTTTATGGTTTCAGGTCTCACTTTTAGATCTTTAATCCATTTTGAATTTATTTTTGTGTTGGTGTAAGGAAGTGGTCCAGCTTCATTCTTCTCCATGTCACTGTCTAGTTTTCCTAACACCATTTTTTTGAAGAGATTGTTTTTTTTTCCCCATTGGATATTCTTTCCTGCTTTGTCAAAGATGAATTGGCCATATGTTACGGATTTATTTCTGGATTTTCTGTTCTGCTCCATTGATCTATGTGTCTATTCTTGTGCCAGTAGTGTTTTGATTAATACAGCTTTGTAATATAACTTGAAGAGTGGAATTATGTTGCCTCCAGCTTTGCTTTTCTTTTTCAAGATTGCTTTAGTTATTTGAGGTCTTTTGTGATTCCTTATAAATTTTGAGATTGTTCTAGTTCTGTGAAAAATGTTGGTATTTTGATGAGGATTGCATTAAATGTGTGGATCGCATTGTGTAGTATAGATATTTTAACAATATTTGTTCTTCTGATCCATGAGTGTGGAGGGTCTTTCCATTTCTTTGGGTTGTCTTCAATATTTTTCATCATTGTTTTATAGTTTTCAGAGTATAGGTCTTGCACCTGTTTGGCTGAGTTTATTCCTAGGTATCTTATTATTTTTGGTGCAAGAGTTTTCTTAATTTCTCTTTCTGCTGTTTGATTATTATTTATTATACTGCAACAGATTTCCATATATTGATTTTGCACCCTGAGATTTTACTGAATTTATCAGTTCTAGCAGTTTTTTTGGTGGAGTCTTTTGGGTTTTCTGTATGTAGTACCATGTCATCTGTAAATAGTGAAGGTTTAACTTTTTCCTTATCAATTTGGATGCTTTTAAGGTCTTTTTTGTTGTTTGATTGCTCTGACTAGGACTTCCAGTACTATGTTGAATAAAATTGGTGACAGTGGACATCCTTGTCTTTTTCCTGACCTTAGGGGAAAAAATCTCTCAGTTTTTTTAGGAGGATGTTAGCAATGCACTTTTTGTAAACGGTCTTTATTATGTTGAAGTATGCTCCCTTTGTCAGATGCTTTTTCTTCATCTTTTGAGGGGATCATATGGTTCTTATCCTTTCTGTTATTGATATGACGTATCACATTGATTGAAATGTGAATATTCAACCACCCTTGCAATCTAGGAATAAATCCCTCTTGATCATGGTGAATATTTTTAATTAATTAATTAATTAAACTTATTTATTTTGAGAGAGAGTATCATCAGGGCAGGGCAGAGAGGGAGGGATACAGAGAGAATCCCAAACAGGCTCCACACTGTCAGTACGGACCCCATTGTGGGGCTCGAACTCAAACTGTGACCTCATGACCTGAGCTGAAACTAAGAGTCAGATGCCTAACCAACTAAGCCACCCAGGTGATCCAAAGAACAATTTTTTAAATGTATTGTTGGATTTGGTTTGCTAGTATTTATGGAAGATTTTTGCTTCTATAGTCATCAGAGATATGGGCCTGTAGGTCTCTTTTATTGATGTCTTTGTCTGGTTTTGCTATCAGGGTAATGCTGTCCTCATGGAATGAATTTGGAAGTTTACTTTTCTTTTCTATTTTTTTGGAATAGTTTGCGAAGAATAGGTTAATTCTTTAAATGTTCAGTAGAATTTTCCTGTGAAGCCATCTGTTCCTAGACCTTTGTTTTTTGGGGAGTCTTTTGTTTACTGATTCCATTTCTTTACTGGTTATTAGTATGTTTGAAATTTCTATTCCTGTTTCAATGTTGGTAGTATATATGTTTCTAGGAAGTTTCAACGTTGGTAGTATATATGTTTCTAGGAATTTATACATTGTTTTTAGATTGTTCAACTTATTGGCATATAGTTTTTCATAATATTCTCTTATAAAAATTTTGTTTTAACATTTATTCAGTTTTGAGAGGCAGAGACAGAGTGTGAGCCAGGGAGGGTCAGAGAGAGAGAGAAAGAGAGACAGAATCTGAAGCAGACTCTGGGCTCTGGGCTGTCAATGCAGAGCCTGACACGGGGCTTGAACTCATGAACCATGAGATCATGACCTGAGCTGAAGTCAGCTGCTTAACCGACTGAGCCACCCAGGCACCCCTTGAATATTCTCTTATAACAGTTTGTATTTCTATGGTTTGGGTTGTTATTTCTCCTCTATCATTTGTGATTTTATGTGTTTGAATCCTTTCTCTTTTTTTTTTTTTTTTTTTTTTTGCTTGATAAGTCTGAGTAGGGATTATCAATTTTATTGAAAAATTTTTAGAGTAAATCTTTTTATTTTAGAGAGAGAGGGGGAAAGGGGCAGAGGGAGGGAGAGAGAATATTAAATAGGCTCCTTGCTGAGCATGGAGCCTGACACAGGACTCAATCTCACAACCCTGGGATCGTGACCTGAGCCGAAATCAAGAGTTGGATGCTCAACAGAGTGAGCCACCCAGATGCCACGATTATGTTGATTTTGTTTTTAAAAGACCCTGCTCCTGGTTTCACTGATATGTTCTATTGGTTGTTTGTTTGTTTGAGTTTCTATTTCATTTCTTTCTGATGTATTCTTTATCATTCCCTTCCTTCTGCTGGTTTTAGGTTTTGTTTGCTGTTCTTTTTCTAGATGATTTAGGTGTAAGGTTAGGTTATTTGAGATTTTTCTAGATTCTTGAGGTAGGTTTGTATTGCTACTTCCCTTTTAGAACTGCTTTTCTGCATCCCAATGGTTTTGGAATGTTGTGTTTTCATTTTCACTCATTTCCGTGGGCTTTTTAATTTATTCTTTTATTTCCTGGTTGATCCATTCATTGTTTAGTAGCATGTTATTTAACCTCCATGTATTTATGGTCTTTACAGATTTTTTCTTTTGTTTTGTTTTTTTGTGCTTGACTTTTAGTTTCATAGCATTGTGGTCAGAAAAGATGCATGGTATGAATTTCATCTTGATTTTGTTGAGGCTTATTTTGTGGGCTAGTATGTGATCTCTTCTGGAGAATATTCCATGTGCACTTAAAAAGAATGTATATTCTTCTCTTTTACAATTAAGTGTTCTGTATATGTCTATTAAATCCATCTGTTCCAGTGTGTCATTAAAAACCTTTGTTTCTTTGTTCATTTTCTCTTTAGATGATCTTAAGTTGGGTTTTAAAGTCCCTTACTATTATTGTATTATCAATTAGTTCCTTCCATTTTTTACTAACTCTTTTATGTATTTGGGTGCTTTATGTTGGGTGCATAAATACTTACAATTGTCATATATTCTTATTGCATTTCCCCCTTTATTATTATATAGTGTCCTTCTTTGGACATTTGTTTCTTCTTGTTTTCAAGTCTATTTTGTCCAATATAAGTATTGCTAATTTGGTTTTCTTTTGACATCTATTTGCATGATAAATGTTTTTATAACCCCTCACTTTCAGGCTGAGGGTATCTTTAGGTCTAAAATGGGTATTTTGTAGGAAACATAAATGATTATTATTTTTGTTATCCATTCTAACATCCTGTGTCTTTTTATTGGAGTGTTTTGTCCATTTACATTCAAAGTAACTATTGATAGAAATGTATTTAGTGCCATTTTATTACTTGTCTTGTTTCTGGATCTTTTCTTGTCTTTTATGGTTTGATGATTTTATTTAGTGATATATTTGGGATTTCTTTCTCTTTATTCTTTACACTTTATTTGTGGCTTTTGATATAAACCAAACATTAGGTTTGTGTCTAACTTCTTCTGCATATAGCAGTTTATATTAAGTTCATGGTTGTTTACATTTAAATTTATTCCTTACTCCTCTCCTGTCCACATTTTAGGTATATGTTGTCAAAACTGCATCCTTTTATTTTGTGAATTCTTTGACTGATTTTTTAAAGAAATATTAATTTTTACTGCTTTTGTATTTCCTACTTTCATACTTTCACGTTTGGTTCTTCCTTTCCACTCACAGTCTCTTTTAATATTTCTTGCTTGTCTGGTTGAGTGGTTATGAACTTCTTTAGTTGTGATTTCACTGGGAAACTCTTTGTCTTTCCCTCTATTTTGAATGATAGCCTTGCTGGATAGAGTATTCTGGGCTGCAAATTTTTCTTATTCAGAACTTTGTATAGGTCATGGCATTCCTTTCTGGCTTGGAAAATTTCTGCTGAAAAATCCGCTGGTAGCAGGGTTTTCCCTTATATGTTATTGACTTATTTTGTCATGAGGCCTTACATTTTTTTTTTAATCACTGTATTTTACCAGTTTAATTACAGCAACTTGGTTGGATCTGCTTTTATTGATTTCTTGGGTGTTCTCTGTGCCTTGTAAATCTGCATATATGTTTCCTTACCCAGATTAGGAAAGTTTTTAGCTATTATTTCCACAAATAAATTTCCTAGCCCCTTTTCTCTCTCTTCTCCTTTTTCTGGGACTCCTGTAATACAGATATTATTATGTTTGATGGAGTCACTGAATTCCCTAAATCTATTCTCATTTTGCATAGTTCTTTTCTCTCTTTTGTTCTGCTTGATTACTTTTCATCACTGTGTCTTCTAGGTCATTAATTCCTTCCTCTGTTTTTTCCAGCCTGCTGTTCATTCCATTAAGAGTGTTTCTCACTTCATTTATTGAGCCCTTTTCTCTGCTGTGTTATTTCTTATCTTTGTGTTAAAGGTTTCACTCATGTCTTCCACCATTTTCTTAAGTTCAGTGAGTATCCTTATGATTATTTGCTTTAAATTCTCCATCAGATATGTTAATTATATCTATTCATTTAGATCTCTGGCCATGGCCTTGTCCTATTCTTTCAGGGATAAATTTGCCTTCTCATTTTATCTAAGTCTCCATGCCTGATTTTCTGTGTTAGGAAAGTTAGCTTTGTTTCCTGTTCTTGAGGGTAATGGCCTTATGAAGAAGTGGTCCTATAATGACCTGTTGTGTAGTGTCCTCTGTTCTCTGTGACCTGGGGCCAAGAGTTTCTTCAATGTGTTTTGTGTGTGTTCTGCTGTTTTCTCTTGGTTGCTTTATTTTTAGACCAGTCATCTTCATAGGCTATTGTGGCCAGTGTTTAGTCCCTGGCTTGAATGTGATGCTTTTTAACTAGGAGTGCTTTGGTCTGCTTGCTACATGAGACCTATCACCGCTGCTGTTGGAACTAAGACTCTGCAAAACCCATGAGTAGGGAGACATATTGAGAGCAGAAGTTTGGGCTGGTCTTCTGTGGGAGGTCACCTGCAGTTCTAGGAAGGAATCAAGCAAGACTTGGAAGGCTAGTTCCACTGGAGCATGGGAGAGGGGACAGGGCTTGGTGTAAGTGAGGTAGCCAGTATGGGTGCCCTGCTGGTTCCTGAAGATGGCCCTGTGCTCATTCTGATGGGTGGGAGTGGTAAATGACACTTGCCATTTCCTTTGTTCTCAGAGTTGTCTCTCTCTGAACACTGCCTCTCTGTGTTGTGCTCCAAAATGAGAAAATAACCTCCCCACTGTGTGCCCCAGGTGCTCTTCAGATTGCTAATTCCATGCTCTGTGACTGCAGGTAGTTTGCATGCCTTCTCTCCAAATTCAGAGCAATGCCCTCCAGGCTGTATCCCAGTCAAGCCTGTTGAACTGTAAAACTTCAGACTTTAAGCACTGTTGATTGCCAGAAGTCCCAAAATTCAGCTCTTCTCACTTTCCACGCCAGTTGTTGTGGGGATTCACTTTCCCTATGTACTCCCCCCTTGTTAGTCTGTCTCTACCCTGCTCAGTGACTGCAGTCACACCACAGTGGCCATGATTCTATTCTCTTCCAGACTGTGTCTCCATACTTTCTACCTTTCTCGATGTGGCCTTTTTTCTACATTTAGTTGTGGAGTTTGTTCTGCCAGTCTCAAGTCAATTTCTGGGGTACTTAGAATGATTTGGTAGTTATCTGGTTATATATATGAGACAAGGTAAGCCTAGGATCCTCCTCTCCCTCTGCCATCTTCTATTGAAAGAACTACATGCACTCTTAATGGTAGAAGAATACACAGAATAGGATGATATAACATTTGTAAATATATGTGCACATAATTGTGGAGTTCCAAAATCCTTGAAGTAGACCTTACAGAATAGAAAGGAGAAATAGAAAATTCAATAATGATAAACGAATATTTTGGTAATTTTCTTTAGTAATTGAAAGCACAAGGAGGTGAAATATCTCTAAGAATATAGAAAATAGGGAAGCATTGGGGTACCTGGGTGACTCAGTCAGTTAACTGTCTGACTCTTGGTTTTGGCTTAGGTCATGATCTCACAGTTTCATGGGTTCAAGCCATGCTTCAGGCTCTGTGCTGGCAGCACGGAGCCAGCTTGGGATTCTCTCTCTTTCCCTCTCTCTCTGCCCTTCCTCTACTCATACTGTCTCTGTCTCTCAAAATAAATAAACTTTAAAAAAAGAAAAAGAAAATAAGGCAACACTGTCAGCAAACCTGACCTAATTAGCATCTACAGAATACTCTATCAAACATGTCTAAGATATGTATTTGTTTATGTGTAGAGAGTCTATCAAGTAGTATATACCACTGGATGAATCATAAAATAAGTTCCCTTAAGTTTAAAGGATTGGAATTATTTGATCTCTTACCACAGTTGATTCATATTGCAAATTGGTAACAGAAAGAAATTCAGCCAACTCACAGATATGTAGAAATTAACACATTTCTAAGTAAATCGTAAGTCAAGGGGAAAGCCTCATAGTAGCAAATAGAAAATACCTCAAATTAACTAACAATGGACTACATACAAAAAAATCTCTGGGATGCTGCTAAAGTAGTGCTTAGAGGGAAATTTACATTTAATGTTTGTATTATGAAAGAACAGTGATTTAATGTCGGTGCTCTAGATTTTGCCATGAGAAGCTAGAAAAAATGAGAATATTAAACCCTAATGTAAGCAGACAGAAGGAAAAAAAATGAAAAAGATCAGAGCAGAAAATGATAAAATAGAAAAAGATAAAGCAATATATAAAAGCGACAAAAAATCATGAAACAAAGGATAAAACTTTGGGTAAATGATTAATTTTTAAAAATGCCAATTCTGAAATAAAAGCCAGGACCTCAGTGCATAACTTACAGACATTAAGATGATAATAAATAAGTATGATAAACAGCTATATGCTAGTAAATATGCCAATTTAGATGAAATGAACACATTCTATGAAAAACAACTGCTTTAAGACAATGAGAAAATATAAATAATCCTATATCAATGAAATAAATTTAAATGAGTTTAATTGTTAAATTAAACTCACCCCACAAAGTAAAATTTAGTCCTAATTGCTCACTAGTGATTTTTTTTTAAATCTTTAAGAAATTTTATCAATATCCCTTAATTTTTATCAATCTCCCTTAATTTAATTTTTTGAGAAGGAATACTTTTCAACTTATTTTAATGGGAAAGCATTACCCTGATGTGAGAGCCAAAGACATCACATTAAAAGGAAATTTGAGTCCAATATCCCTTGTGAAGACCGATATAGGCATCTTAACAAAATGTTAAATTGAATACATTCGTGTATATATGAGGACAATACCTGACCAATGGCATAAAGGAATATTTTTTTGGCAAAGGAAGTGTTGTAATATCTAGTTTTGGTATTGTTCGATCACTGTATAAATTTGTCAAATCCATCAAACTATTCCCTGAGAATATGTGACTTTTGTTTTATATATAATTAAACCAAGTTGCAATAAAATTCTGTATTCACTACGCACAGTAACTTAACCACCCCAAATTTAAAGAACTTATAATTTTATTAACAATTCTTATAAATACCTAAGACTTTTAAGATAAAGTCACAGTTCTTCCCAGTCTCATGTGTGGTATCGCTTATGTAACATAATAATAGATAAGCCCTTGTCATTTAATGAAATAAGTGCTTTAATTAAAAGACACAATTTTAGGCTAGAGGAAAAAAGGTAAGATGTGCTGCTCATAAGAGACAAACTTAAAGTATAAAGAAATTATTAAAAGTATTAAGTATTCAATAGCAATATTAAAAGTAAAAGAATGGTGGATAGATTATAATATTTTTCAGCAGGTATTTATTCTCCTTCTCCCTAACTTTATGAGAATGTTATACTTCTTACTTCATTGATGTTGAGCTTGTGATATTCCTTGCAATGACCAATATGAGGTGCATAGATACGACTTGTGGTGCATTCAGGCAGAGGCTTTTAATATGTTTTTAGGGCTTCTCTTGATATTTTACATTCCTTCTCATCACCATAAGAAGTGCACATACCACACAGGAGCTGCTCTTCTAGCAAGATTGCTGGCATGAAAAGACTTGTGAAAGACCTACCCCTAGCCTGGATGGAGCCTGGAGCAATGGCGTCACACCTGACTCACAGAATTTATGAAACATATTTGTATAATAAGTCATTGAAACCCCAGGCATTGCATTTTATTCATGTAAAAACCAACCAAAGCAAATCTTAGGCTGTGGGTTGAATTGTGTCCTCCCCAAATTCATGTTGAAGTCCTAACAGTCCATAACCTCATAAACTGGTCTTATTTGAAGATAGCTTATTGCAGATGTTATTAATCAACATGAGGTTATACTGGAATAGATCGGCCTCCTAATACAGTGTGACTGATGTCTTTATAAAAGGGGAAATTGAACACAGACGTGGCCTGGGGGAGCATGTCATATGAAGAGGAAGGTAGAGATTGGGGTTATGCTTCTACAAGGTAACAAACACAAGACTAGCAGCAAACCACCAGATGCTAAGCAAGAGGCATGGAACGGATTCTTTCTCCCAGCCCTCAGAAGAAACCACCCTGCCAACACCTAGATCTTAGACTCCTAATCTCTGGGACTATGAAACAATTTCTGTTGTTTATGCCAACCAGTTTGTAGTTCTTTGTTACAGAAGCCCCAGCTAATATTAGTTAAAGTAGACTTTAAGCGAAAACTATTCGAGATGAAGAGAGAATAACTCACAATTATTAAAAGTTCTTATACAACTAAATATAAAATTGTATATTTGTATCACCTAATTCCATAGCTTCAATATATATGAAGCAAATTAAGAAATTAAGAATTAATAAGCAGACTCTATATTCATAGTAGATGGAATCAGCACAAACCTTTCAGTTAATGATAGAAGAAAGCAGAACAAAATTAAATAAGGATAGGAAAGGTTTCACATGCATTATTAAGAATATTGATCTTTTGATATAGATTAATAAAACAGAGCATTCAGCAAAAACCAAATACTTGTTTCTTTCAACTTGATATGGATTATTTACCAAAACTGATTGTTAGTGATATTTTCTGGATCACAAAGCAAGACTTGGCATATCTCAAAGGATGTACATAGTTTATGGTATATTTTCTGATTATAGTTGAAATTAACAGTAGAGAAGAAATAAAGAAATAACAGGAAAACAATACACTCTTAAATGGCCTATTGGTCAAAGTAGAAATCTAATGGGAATTAGAATATTTTTTAAGTCAGTAAAATAAAAATATAATTCACAAACTTTTGAAATATCATTAAAAGCTGTTTTTAGAGTGACTAGAGAGAAAAATATAGTGATAAATGCATATATTAAAAGTGAGAATACATGAAAATCCATCTTGAGAAGACGGAATGTGACTAGAATATTAAACCAAAGAAATATGAGTAAAGGACATGTTTTAGATAAAAGAATAAATGAATGAAAAAGAAACAAAATGGGCCATAATGAAAAAAATCACCAAATCTTGAAGCAAGCTTTTTGAGCAATTAATACAGTTTTCAGACATTTAATAAGATGAAAAGAAACATAGAAAAACTGCAAACTAGCAATATTATGAATGAAAGAGGAGTCATCATTACAAATCATACAGATATTAAAATATGTTGAAGTATACCATTAACTGTTTTCTGCCAATATATTTGACAATGTTTTAAATGGAAAACTTCATAGAAAAAACACAAATTTTAAGTGACACAAGATGAAATTGAAAATAAAGCTAGTTCTAAATGTATTAAATATATAATGAATATCTTCACGCAGATAACTTTCCAGGATTAAATAGATTTACCAAATATTCCCAAATGTCCAAGGAAAAAGTAACACAAAACTTTGAACAACTTTCCCAGATACACGAAAAGAAAGAACACTGCAAGCTCACTTATGATGCCAGTATAAATTTTATACCAAAACTTGACAAGGAAACATTCTAAGAACAAGATTATGGCATAATATCTTTCATGAATATAGGTGCAAAACAAACTAAACAAAATATTATTAATCAAATCCAACAACACATAAAAGTATAATGTATCATGATCAAGTTGGATTCATCTTTCAAGTATGAGGTTAGTTTAATATTAAATATATATATATAAGTCACCATATTAAAAAAGAGACAAATCATATGAATTTGTGGTGGCCAAAAAATTCAACCAAAAGTTATTCATGTAAAGTCAATGGAATCTGTGAGTATTAGTTGATATGGCTAAATATAAGATTAAGTTTAGGATCTTGAGAGAAGGAGCTTATCCTGGATTATCTAGGTAAGCTCTGAATCCAATCACATGCATTCTTTCTTTTTGTTGTTGTTGTTGTTGTTGTTAATTTTGAGAAGACAGCAGACAACATGGGTATGCGAGAGGCAGGGGGAGGCAGAGAATCCCAAACAGGCTCCACGCTGCCAGCTCAGAGCCCAATATGGGGCTTGAATTCATGAAACCACAGGATAATGACCTGAGCTAAAACCAAGAGTTGGACGCTTAGCCAGCTGAGCCACTCAGACTCCCCCAGTCACATGCATTCTTATAAAACACAGGGAGGGGGAGATTTATGAAAGACACCCAGAGGAGAAGATCATGTGAAGAAGGAGGCAGGGACTGGAGTAATAAAGCCACAAGTCACAGAATGCCTGGAGCCCCAGGACCTGGAATTGGCAAGGAGAGATTCTCCTTCAGAGCTTTTGTATAACTCTGATGACAGCTTGGTTTTTTAGGACTTCCAGTCTCCAGAACTGTGAGACAGTAAACTTCTATTGTTTTAAGCTGCAGAGTTTGTGGAAATTTAGTATGACAGCCCTGGGAAAATAATAGTGTTTGCAGAGACAAAAACAACATCTGATAAAATTTAACACCAATTTATGACCCAAATAAGTGCACAGAGCACTAGGAAAACAGTCAATCTCTTTTTGATGAGTATCTACAAGAATCCTTCAGCAAGCAATATATTTAGTAATAAAATATTGAATGCTTTATTCCAAAGTCAGTATTGATTCAAATTGCTTGTTAAAACAATTTTTAGTCAACATTTTTATCGAACATTAAATTGGTTGTCCTAGCAAGTGAAATAATAATTTTAAAAATGAGAATTAGAATAGAAGAAATAAATTATAAGCATTTGCTCTTAAAATGATTGTGTACATAGAAAGTCCAAAATATTTGACTGGCATTCTATTAAAATAGATACGTGTACCCAGCAATGTCACTATAAAGCAATCAGACATAATTGTATCTAGCAGCAAATAAGTATGAGAACAAACAATTGAAAAATAAAACTGATAAAATTACTTTGGAAAAATCTTAACAGTATCCAATAAAGCTGAACAAATACATACAACCTTGGGTTCAGCATTCCACTTTTATGCATGCATACAACAGAAATGTATACATACATTTACCAAATACGTAATAATTTTCATAGGAGCACTATTTGCAGTAGCTAATAATTAGTAATAAACCAAATATCCACACACTGTAGAAGAAATATATTGTGATGCATGTATAAAATAGACTATCTGAAAGTTATAAAGAATTATCTCTTGCTACCTACAATAATGTGTATTTTATTGAAGAAGAGAGGCCCCTACATAGAATAGTACATACTATTTGATTCCATTTATATTATGTTCAAAAGCAGACAAAATTAATTTATGGTGACAAATATCAGGAATGTGGCTACTTATGAGCTTAGTAGGTACTAGAAGGCATCAGGGAGCTTCTGAGTTCCTAAAGATACTCTTTTGATGCGTGTGTATTTAAATGGACTTTCACTTTATGAAAATCCTGTGTCTTTAACAAATCAGAGCATAAGAGATGATGTGACCAAAAAGGACCTACATTAACTCCCCAACAACTAGAAAATGTATAACAAAAAATTAGGCAGTGAAATAAACTAAGAGGGAAGTTTTGTGTTTGTTCATTGCTGTTCTACCTTGGGCTGAGGACTGTGAAATTGAGGGTAATGAACAATTCTATAACATAAAGCACAGGGAGAATCTCTCTTCCCAGATAGAGTTCAAGTGGTTTGTAGAATCATGAAGCATAAATGGCTGTGTAGGTTGTGGAGTCACAGTATGGAGTTTCCTACATAGTTTGGTGGAGAAGAGAAGCCAGAGCAGCATGATTCCCCTAAGCTGAAAAATTACAGGGATAAGACAAATGTCAGGTGTTGCATAAATGTACCAAATGTAATCAAATTGTTGATGTTCAGAATTGTTTAGACTTGTCTGCTATTATAAATTCCATACACTTCATGAGGAATCAATGTTTGTCTTACGAACTATTTTCATTCCAGAATCTGGCTTGCAGCTTTGCATCAAGTAAAAGAGCTGACCCTTCTGATGTCTGCTCTATATCTCATTAGTTCACTTAAGTTTATCTGAAGTTACTGACAGTTCACAGCCATCTGATGGCTGCCAATAACGAGGGCTTATGTATGTCTTTCTTCTCTGCCAAGAGGTTTTCTCTAGCAGAGAGTGGGCTTGCTGGGCTATGTACAGGCACAACCAAAGGACAGAAAAGAAGATCATGTGGTTGAGGCAGTCTTCAACCAGTGGATGATGGAATCAGAACATAAATGATTTAGCCTTCTGTCCCTGATTAGGCTGATGCTGAAGCATGTTCACACATTATCTTAGAGAGTGCATGATGAAATTGAGTCCCAATTGCCCATATTGGAAATGAACTTTGGCATACACTTTATGGTTTATTTCACTTTCCCTAATTCTTCACTTATATTTCTCAGTTAAAATACCTGGACTTACATCCTTGCCTTAGGATCTATGCTAAGGAGGCATCCAACCAAGGCAGTACATATGATGGTACTTAAACAACGAAACTGTTGTTATTACTGTCGCTAGTACTCCTTCAGTACTTCCTATGAGAGAGGCCAGCATTAGAACTTCAGTTATAAATGGGAGAGGGAGAGGCAAGGAATGTATGTAAAATAACACAAAGGGGTGCTTAACTAAAGCAGACTTCTGCTCAGGACTAAAGAAGAAATCCACAGTGAATAAAAAGGGAACATAAGGGAAGGAGTGAAAAGAAAGGTTGCTTTAAAGTTTGTCATTAACCGATCATAAAAGTGTTTACTAATAGAATGCTTAACAATGATCAATAATTTCCCTTTTTGTCTAAATTTTGCTCTTTGTCTCTTCCTGGAGGAATGAGGAGAAAGGAGGGGAAAAATCTGTACATTTTTGCAGTTTTCTGAATCAGTGCATTCTCTTACATTTGCACACTGTTAGTTAATTGCATATTGAGATTATTAGTTTTAAGTTGGATAATTTTAATTGTAATATTGCCATGGTAACACTGGCAAAGGTGAAATATTAATCATCGTGGTTGGTATCCAAATGTGCATATTTAATCTGGACATAGCTATGATTATGACGACTTCTAATTGCTAATGAAAATTAGTTAGTTTGTTTTTTTCCTTAACTCTGTGCAGTCTGAAAATTATTTACTTGGGCTCCTTGAAAAAGTGATAAATAGTGAGGGGATTCATTTTACTACATCAGAAATTATGTTCCCTAAGAAGGCAGAAAATATTAATGACCATGTAAAGTTGCTTTATCCTGTTTTGACCAAGAGACTAGTTTTTAATAAATATTTTTTTCTTACCATTTAACTGGAGGACTGAAGGAAGCCAGGTACTCAAGATATTTCTTCTGAAATCATCAACATATTTTACTGAAATCTGACATTTTTTCTGCTGGTTTCAAGATGTGCTGAACTTGCAAACTGTTGTTTGTCCTTCACAGAAGAACAACAGAATCTTCAGAATATTTTAATTATTTTTTCCTACATTTGAAGAAAATTGATTTGATGCTTGAAATAATTGATCCAGTGATTTAAAATTTGAAAATAAAATCTATCAAATTCATGCTGATATTTGTTTTCATTCATTGCTTGATTACCGTCTCTTTCTTCTCTTTAGATGCAGGGGTGAAAAGTCACATTGGAGGTTTATTTTACTCTTTGGCCCCTGAGATTGAAACTCAAACATCTCTTCTCCATGCTGCTTAAGGAGTTTCTAGGCCAGGCCTAATCCTTGCTCCCACAAGCATTTAACGGTTGAGATACAATTGTTTGGACTAGAAAAAAGTGGATTGTAGAACATTTGATTCATTGGTGCTCAGTTGGTAGAATGGGAGGGAAGAAGAGGGAAACGTGTCTTCGTGTGTGATTCTGGAACTCTAGCCCAAATGCTTTCCTGGCTATGTCTGTGGTTCCATCTCTACTTTCTTCAATAAATCCATCATCATTTTTCAACAAGAGCATTAAATCCTCTTCAAAATTTGGTTCACAGATTCAAATCTTAGAACTTTAATAGTCCATTTTTCAGAATGTTATGGGAGTGTCTTTTTTTTTTTTTTTAATCTGGGTCTTTTTCTTAAATGGGCCCTAGATTTTATTAATTAAATGTCTGTTCTTTATTGCCATTAATGAGTTTTCTATTGTTTTTTTTTCCATTTCCTGAGGCATTTTCCTATTTCATGTTCTTCTTTCCTTATTATAGCATCTCTTACGTATGTTTTTTTACAGAGAATCTAGGTGAGGCATTTTCCTCTTTCCTTTTTGTTACAGAAAAATTCATATTATACTAATTAACAAATATAAAACATAAAAATATGGCAACTGAAAACATGTTTAAAGATATTTATTTCTGATCAGAACATTCTATGTGTACCCATAGTTGGAGGATGGTTATGTACGTATGTAATACAGGATTTACCTGGCCAATGATTATTCTCTGAGTATCATTTTTATCAGGTTTATAAATACATTAAAACATATATAAATTATATCTTCCAGAATAGAAGAACATTTTTTCTCAGCTTCCTAAGGATCTGTTGAAAATTTTGAACTCAAAGTAGCTAACAACTCCTTCCCATATTGCAACTGCCAAATATCTTCCAGTTACTTTAACAGTATTTTCAGATCCTGAAGAACACAGGAGTCTATTTGATTTTTCATTATTTTATAATTCAGTTTTACCAGGTGTTTGTATATGCATACATACTCAGCATTCACTCATGTGTTTTGTGGTATGAAAGTAAAGAACCGTAACTATGTTTTTAGGCTGCATGATAGCTGGAATTCTGGATGCCAGTTAGATATTATAATATGGATTCCTTCATATGACATTAGGGTAATGCACCTGAGTCGGAACCCTGCTGTTCTAGGTGATTTTTTTCTTCTGGCACTGAAAGTTATGATGATGTAGGGTTTTTCTTCAAAAGTGTTTCAATGTCTAGTCTCCCGTTTTGTGGTATTTTAGCTTCTGGATCCCTGAATTGCTTATTGTTACTTTGGTGATTATGGGTTTGTAATATTCATCTTTATTTATTTTATTCTGAATGCACACAGGAGGCCTTCTGGGTCAGAGACAGATATCTTATTTATCACTTCATGATAAATAAGTGTGTTGGTTCCCTTTTTGCACTGGTTCCTATCCCTAGGGTGACGTGATGAGAGCCAGTAGAGATTTTCCTACACAAGGATCCAGACATTCTGTAGGTGAAGGGCAAAGAAACATGATCTCTTCCAGCTTATGAAAGGAGAGAGGCAGCTGTCCTGCTCTCCTGAAAGGAAATGCAAGAGGAGCCTGAATACCTTAGACAGATAGCACTTCATCCTGGGCCATAACCTAGAGACCTAGTCAGAGCTATAACCATTTAGAACTCTCAGAGAACTAAAATCTTCAATTACCTGTTTAGATCTAAACCATTATCCAGAGAAAAAGCTATAAATCTAATTCTTAGGATATACAAAGAATCTCAGGAGGCTAGTTGGAGCTTTTTATTTTTTTTAAGTTTTTATTTAAATTTCAGTTAACATATAGTGTGATATTAGTTTCTGGTGTACAATATAGTGATTCAACACTTCTATACGACACCAGGTGCTCATCACAAAAAGTGCCCTCCTTAATCCCCATCACCTATTTCACCCATCCCCCACCTACCTCCCCTCTGGTAACCATCAGTTTGTTCTCTATAGTTAAGAGTCTGTTTCTTGATTTCTCTCTCTCTCTCTCTCTCTCTCTTTTCCCCTTTGCTCATTTGTTTTGTTCTTAAATTCCATACGCGAGTGAAGTCATATGGTATTTATCTTTCCCTGACTGATTTCACTTACTCTCTGCAGCTACCCATGTCATTGCAAGATTTCATTCTTTTTTATGGCTGAGTAATACTCCATTGTATATAGTTCTTCTTTATCCATTCCTCAGCCAAAGGACACTTGTGCTGTTTTCATAATTTGGCTATTGTAGATAATGCTGTATTAACATTGGGGTGTGTGTATCCCTTTCAGTTGGTGTTTTTGCATCATTTAGGTAAATATTTTGTAGTGCAATTGCTGGATTGTAGGTTAGTTCTGGTTTTAAGTTTTTGAGGAACCCCCATGCAATTTCATAGAATGGCTGTGCCAGTTTGCATTCCAATCAACAGTGCAAGAGAGTCCCTTTCTCCAGAGAAACTTGTATTTCCCTGATAATGAGTGATGTTGAACATCTTTTCATCTGTCTGTTGGCCATCTGTATGTCTTCTTGGAAAAATATCTAATCATGTCTTCTGCCCATTTATTAATTGGATTATTTGCTTTTTGGGTGTTGAGTTTTATAATTTCTTTATATATTTTGGATACCAATGCTTTATCATATATGTCATTCACATATATCTTCTCCTATTCCTTAGGCTGCCTTTTAGTTTTGTTGATGATTTCCTTCACTGTGCAGAAGTGTTTTTTTTGTTTTTTTTTTAATGTTTATTTATTTTTGAAAGAGAGAGTGTGAGTGGTGGAGGGGCAGAGAGAGAGGGAAACACAGAATCTGAAGCAGACTCCAGGCTCCGAGACGTCAGCACAGAGCCCCACGCAGGGCTCGAACTCACGAACTGCAAGATCATGACCTGAGCCCAAGTTGGACACTTAACTGACTGAGTCACGCGGGCGCCCATAGAAGCTTTTTATTTTGATGAAGTCCCAATAGTTTATTTTTGCTTTTGTTTTCCTTGCCTCAAGAGACATATCTAGAAAGAAGTTGTGGCAACTGATGTCAAAGAGATTTCTGCCTGTGTTCTTAGAAGCTAGAGTTTTTTTAAAAGAATACTTACAGATGTCTCTATGGTAGTTCATTTTATTATTTTACTATTTATTTACTATTTTATTTATGTTACTGTGATGGCAGTGACCTCATATCCCTTTCTCATTGTTCCAGTGGTGTGAGCTCTCTGGATGTTCATTTCTGCTAGGTACTGGAATGTATTCTGGAGACCTGATCTAGAGGCTTTTTATTTTGTAGCCTGTATTGCAAAGGTTTTATAAACACAAGTTTCCTATATTAAATCCTGGTAAAAATTGGCCATTTTTTCCACTAATTTGGATACTTTGAGTGAAGATATTTGGTCTTCTGAGGACTTCCACCTCCGTCTTTTTCTGTTTCTTTCTCTCTCACTTTCATCAGGTGAGGCTTTTCTTTGGGAGTCAGATGACAGGGTACGGCTCAGAGAAGAGCAAACAACATTTAACTCAGTTACTGCTGATACAGTTAGGGAGAACTTTAGGTTCAAAAGACTCAAAACAGGAGACCTGACAATTTGATTCCAGGGTATCTATCTGTCTTAGTGAGATATGGAAGGAGCGTAAAGATATAGAAGCCTTTGTCACTTAATGGTTTGATTTTGCTTAAGCATTCTGATTCACAATGACATGGGCCAGAGCACTTCACAAAGAGGCCAGGCAAATGGGGGCCATTGGCCAAATGCTTTCTCCTACACGACCAAAGGCAAACTGATATTAGAGTATTTCGAATGTTTGTTGTTTATCAAATTGCAATTGACTTATTTTTTTAAAAAATAATGTTTATTTTTGAGAGAGAGAGAGAGAGAGAGAGCGAGCATGAGTGGGGGAAGGACAGAGAGAGAAGGAGACATAGAGTTTGAAGCAGGCTCCAGGCTCTGAGCTGTCAGCACAGAGCCCCAAGCGGGGCTCGAACTAGTGAACAGCAAGATCATGACCTGAGCTGAAGTCAGTCACTTAACTGACTGAGCCACCCAGGAACCCCTCAATTGACTTATTTAAATAATGATTGGTGACATATTTTTTCCTCTTTTTTCTACTGTTTTTTAATTTTTCTTTTGAGCTAAGTGGGATTCGATGGCTGATGTTTTTCTTTTTCTATATATTTTTTGGAGTATAAGAAGTAGGAAAAAATATTTAGAAGGTACAAAAATGTGTGAACAAAAGATATGTTAAAAATCACCTGGAATGTCACAGCTAAAAGAAAAACCACTATAAATATTTGGTATCTATTGTATTTCTTTTTACTTTTTTCTCCTTTTTCCTTTTTCTACATGTTCCTATATGCACAAGTGCACAAAATTATGTCATAAAATTTACTTTGTCTACTTTTAACTTTATACTGTGATGACTTTTATATGTCATTTTCTTCAAACATATGTTCTATGTCTAAATAATATTCAACTTTTTGTAATGAACATTATCAGTTTCATATTTTTCACAAAGAAGAATATTTAAGCTATTTCTTTTCTTCATGAAAACAGTACGGTGAATTTTATAGTACATAAAATTCTGATATCTTCTCTGAATGTTCCCTTAGGATAATTTTCCAAAGTTGAATTGCCAAGTTAAAATGTACATATTTTAAAATGTTTAATTTATATTGCTAAATTTTCTTCTGAAATGTCATAATATTTTATATAAATGCTTAACAAAAATCGTAGAATATAAAAACACACGTTTTATCAAATCCTTCACAATAATGAGTACTATAATTCTTTATAAATGTTGCAATTTACTATGCAAAAATGCTATTACATAGTTTCATTTTTTCTTATTTTTTTGATTTTGGGGGCAGTTAAATTTTATGAATTTAATTTTTTTTCTCTGAGATTTGACTATTTAGATCATATAACCATTTTTATTGGTCTCTTGCTCTCTAGTCTTTCTAAATAGATAGTGCTCTTTTTATAGTCAAGTTATTTAAGCTGAGATTTTAATATATGTGAAATTATTTCCCTGACTGTCTCTCTAATTTTACTACGTACAATCATTATCGATACATAGGCTATTTTAATTTTTGTTATATCCAATCTATTAATTTTTATGGTTTTCAAATTTACTTTAATGTTTGCATTTTAAAATCTATTGTGAAATATTTTATTACTGTTCAACTAGCATGTTTGACATTTTAGTTAGCTTCTGTATCCATCTGACATTTATTTTATTGTGTATCAACAGATAAGAGATTCACTGTTGTGTTTTGAATATTTCATCCCTTTCTCAAGATTTTGAAATTTAAACTGTCTGAGATTCTCTTGTATTTTCCTGTTCACCTAGTGTTCTGCTGATACCTCAGTTTTAAATTTTGTTCTTCGAGAATCTGTTTTTGAGGATAACAGTAGGATCGCAGCATCTCCAGGAAGTATATAAACAGAAATACTACATACAAGACTGTATATAGCCTATCGTATATGTACTACATACAATACTATATAACAAGATTAAAATCATCCAGGTTGAGTTTGTGAAAAGGTAACCTGTGGAATGGGAGAAAATATTTGCAAATCATATATCTGATAAGGGATTAATATCAAAAATACATAAAGAACTCATACAACTCGATGTGAAAAACAAAAACAAACCTAAAAAAGCCAATGTAATTTACAAAAGGCAGAGGAACTGAATGGACGTATTTCTCGGAAGACATCCTAATGGCTAACAGGTACGGGGAAAAGTGCTCAACGTCACTAATTACCAGAGAAATGCAATTAAGAGCCACAATGAGATATCATCGCCCACTTGATACAATGTCTTTATCAAAAAGACAGAAAATAACAAATGGTGAGGATGAGAAAAGGGAATGCTTGTACACTCTGGGTGGGAATGTAAATTGGAGCACCTTCTAATAAAAACGGTATGAAGGTTTCTCAAAAAATTAAAAATAGAACTACCAAATGTTTTAGAAATTCAACTTCTGGATATTTACCTGAAGGAAATGAAATCATTTTCTTGAGACGATATTGGCACTCCCACCTTTACTGCTGCATTAACTGCAACGTCCAAGACATGGAAACAACCAAAGGGTCTGTCGGTGGATGAACGAAGAAGAGGCGGTGTTAATATATAATGGAATGTTGTTCAGTCATAAAAAAGAAGGAAATCCGACCATTTGCGACAACATGGATGGATCTCGAGGGCATTATGCCAAGTGAAATAAGTCAGAGAGATAAAAACAAATACTGTTTGGTTTCATGTATATGTGGAATCTAAAAAAAAAAAAAAAAAGGTGAACTCATATATACAAAAACAGAGTGATGGTTCCCAGAGGCAGGGGCTGGGAGTGGGAGAAATGAGTGAAGGTGGTAAAAGGTAAAAACTTCCAGTTACAAGATATTTAAGTCCTGGCAGTGTAAAGTACAGAATGGTGACTATAGTTAGTGATATTCTATTGCATATTTGAAAGTTGGTAAGAGTAGGTCTTAAAATGTTTTATCATGGGAGAAAAGAACTTGTAACTACGTGTGCTGATAGATGTTAACTAAACTTACTATGGTAATCATTTCCCAGTCTATACATATATCAAATCACTATGTTGTACACTTAAAGTGAATTCAATGTTATATATTAATTATGTACCAATAAAATAAAATAAATAACAGATTCTTAAAAGTATAAGTTGAACATCTTGGTAGCCTTACACAAAGTATACCACTCCCTGCCTCTCAATACTCTCTTTCTTTGTCTTCCCAGCTTCAATTTCCTCCTTCTCTATTCTTCCAACCGCAGGTCCTGTAAATGTTGGATTTCCCAGGAAAGCATTTCTGGTTTTTATCTCAATTTATTCTCTCTTACTAAGCAGTCCGTCATCCACTCTCACAGTTTCAAATGCCATCTATGTGAAAAACTCCCAATGTTATATTTCTAACATAAATCTCTCCACTGAACTATAAAAGCATGAATAGTGGCTTTAAAATATGTTCACAAATTATTTGCTAGCCCTCCACTCAAGAGGCAAAGCTTAACCTTCCTTCTCCATGAGTGTGGGCAGGATTTGGTAACTCATTTCTAGCAAATGGAATATGGCAGAAGTGATCATGTGGGACTTCTGAGACTATGTAGAGGTATTGCAGCTCCCTCCTTGCATTCTCTAGTATCACTCATTCTAGGAGAAGCCAGCTGCCGTGTCATGAAGACACTTAAGCAGACCTGTGGAGAGGTTTATTTGGGGAGGAAGTATGGCCTTCTCCAAACAGCCAGCAAGGAACTGAGGCTTCTGCCAAAAGCCATGTGCATAAGCCATCTTGGAGTCAAATCTCCAGCCTCACTCAAGCGTTCAGCTCTGGCTGAAACCTTACCTGAAACCTCATGAGAGATCCTGGGCCATAAAGCTGTTCCCAATTTCCTTACCCAGGAAACTGCACGAGAAGTTGTTTTATGCTGCTAAATGCTGGATTAATGTGTTGTACAGCAATAGATTGCTAATATAGATTTGCTGCTAAGTTTCACAGTGATTTGTTATGCAGCAAGAGATAAATAACATACATGTTATTGAGCCACCTACCTGACATCTTCACCTGCACTGAAATATCTCTCAGACTCATTTCAAAATTAACACACCTAAAGCTGAACTCTTGGTCCTCGCTCAAATCTATTGTCTCAAGTCTTTTTGCAACTTAGTACACAGCACCTTCATCTACTTGCTTTAGGTCCCTAAAAACAATCCTTGGCATATCCCCATTCTGATACCACAATCTATCACCAAATTCTATTGGTTACAATTCTTAAATGAACATTGAATCCATCTACAACTCTTCATGTCTCAATCATGCCCCTGTCCAAGCTACTGTTACATCTTAATTGGAGCCCACTAACCTAAGGTCAATGAACTAACATTGTCTCATTTCTGTTTTTATTCCTTTCTAGTCTGTAAGTGATAGCCAGATTGACATGAACTTTGGAATAATTAAATTAATGTGGTTTACAAAGCTCTGAATCATCTGACTCCTATGTACACCAAGCCTTTTGGTGTTCTCCCTGCCTCTCAAAATGCTCCAGTCACACTGGCCTTTCCTGCCCCAGGATATTTGCTCAGGCTGCCATGTCTGCCTACATTACTTACTCTTCATTCCATTCTCAACCTGCATAATTACTCTGGATATATTAGGTCCGATTTTAAACATTTTTTTTTTGTAACAGCAGACTTCTGGACTTTCCCATCTTTTCAAGGCATCCTGTTTTTCCTAGCACCCTAGTACTTATCTCAGTTTGAATACATATTGATTTGTATAAGTCAATACAAATCAAGGTAGACATATTGATTTGTATAAGTCAATACAAATCAAGGTAGACATTGTCTACCTTGATTGTCATAGTATACCTAGTTCCCAATACAGGTTGTCAAAATTATTGAATGAATTTATTTAATGAGTTCATTAAGAAAAAAAATTTTTTTAAGTTTGTGATGACTTAGACCAGTATGGTTGCAATGAAGTAATTAAGAAGTGGTAAGATACCTTATATATTCTAAAGGTAGAGATGAGAGGTTATCCTTATAGATTGTTTCAGGTATGAAAGAAAGAAAAGAATCATGGGTATATCAAATATCTTTGGTCTGAACAATTGGAAGAATGGTGTTGTAATGGACTGAGATGTGGAAACCTGTAGGAGGGGTCTGTGTGTGTGTGTGTGTGTGTGTGTGTGTGTGTGTAGAACAGGAGTCCCTTTGAATACATAAAATTTGGCCTTTTAGACCCCCGTCATGAAGCTGTTGAATACAGAGTTGGATATCACATTTGGGATTTAGAGAAAGCTGAAAGTATAAATTTAGGAGTTTGAAGACACAGATGTTTTCTAAAACCATGAGACCTTAGGACAACACCAAAGGAGTAAATATAAAGAGTGAAAAAAGAAAAGGAACAAGGATCAGATTCCAGATAACCAAAGAGCATGAACAACATTTTCAGGGGACTTTTCTGTAAAGGAGAGGAGAGAAATGTTGTAGAAGTTATATGGAAAAGCGAACATGAGAGAGAGATTTTTAAAAAGATGGATGTAATAACAGGGTATTTGAAAATGGAATGCCTTTCTTTACCCACATGCCATGGAAAATTGTCTTGACTGCATTTAATTATACATCTGAGTTTCTTAATTTTCACCTCATGAATATATTTTTTGAAAGAATGTATTGGCAGTGGAAACTTCACTTAGATTTTTTCTCTCTTTGTCCTCATAGCTTCATCTGTGGATGGCTTTGTTAATATTCATATATTATTATGTGGCTACTGAGTGTTGTAAGGTAAAAAACTTCTATTTAGAAGATGTTTTTAACATTACATTGACAGTGTTATAGATTTATACACTTTATTTTTTTTTCCAGTTAATTACAGTGTCTCTTTGCAAACTATTTACTTAATACTGATGGTGTTACTGCTTTAATGGGGAGAAAAACATGTCATGGTAGCCATGGTAACGATTAAATTGTGAACAATGTATGCAACTCAATTTCAATGTTCAACCTGAATGTTATTGACATTTTTCTTTATATTTTACCTTTATTTATTAATTTAATTTAATTTAATTTAATTTAATTTAATTTTTACATGTTTATTTATTTTTGAGAGAGAGAGAGCGTGAGCAGGGGGTGGGGAACAGAGAGAGAGAGAGGAACAGAGGATCCAAAGCAGCCTATGTTCTGACAGCAGAGAGCCTGATGCAGGACTGAAACTCACAAGCCACCCATGAGATCAGGAACTGAGCTAAAGTTGAACACTCAACTGACTGAGCCACCTAGGCACCCCTATATTTTACCTTTTAAAAAATACCAAGTCAGAGGGATGCTCTGTCAGTTAAGTGGCTCAGTCAGTTAAGCGACTGATTCTTGGTTTCAGCTCAGGTCATGAGCTCACAGCTATGTGGGTTCGAGCCCACGCTGCATTTTGCTGGCAGCTGGAAGCCTGTTTGGGATTCTCCCTCTCTCCTCTCTCTCTGCCCCTACCCCACTCGTGCTGTCTCTGTCTCTCTCATAATAAATAAATAAACTTAAAAAATACTAAATTAGAAGTTACTGTATATATAGAATTATAGTAAATGTAACGTATGAAAAGTAGACTTATATAGGTGTATTTTGTTGGTGACTCAAATATCATTACTGGTGTTGTCGGTAATGAAATTTTCTAAAATGGTAACATTTATTTTGAATAAAGCAAGATACAGTTCCCACATGATTTATACTATAGTTGCACTTACGAAAAATTGATATAAAAATAGTTTCCATGTAATATTCAGTCCATTAAAACCATGCAAAAACTTATTTTGTGTTACATGTAAAATGTATATAGGTTCTAGTCTCAGATAAATAAAAACACATTATTCAAACTATGCTAATTTCAGAAGGGACAGTTTTTTTTCTCTGTGTAAAACTGATATTTGGGTTGTAGAATATCTAACACCACTGCCTACTATACACTGAATTAAACTAGTGAACACCAGTCATTGTGTCAACAACCTTTACAAATTTCCAAAATACCCCTTTAATATGAACCACTCCCCAATCACGGACTCGTTCTTTGTCCTCTTCAATCAATTCTCTCAACATCATCTTGAGTCATCATGTAAAGGGACAACTCCCATTACATTGACAACCTACCTAAAATATATTCATGTTATCCTATTCTTTTTTTTTTTTTTAACGTTTATTTATTTTTGAGACAGAGAGAGACAGAGCATGAACGGGGGAGGGTCAGAGAGAGGGAGACATAGAATCTGAAACAGGCTCCAGGCTCCGAGCTGTCAGCACAGAGCCCGACGTGGGGCTTGAACTCACGGACCGTGAGATCATGACCTGAGCCGAAGTCGGCCGCTCAACCTACTGAGCCACCCAGGCGCCCCCATGTTATCCTATTCTTAAGATAAAGATTTAACTCTTCCAAACTGGTCTGGATGCTGTAGCCTTTCATGCTTATTTCCCCTAGCTGTATTTGTCCTATTTCCAAATTTTATATTTTACAAGCAAATTTCTACCATGGAGACTTTGCACATGCTTTTTCTTCTGCTTGGAATTCCCTCTGTTCCTCTTTTCTTGTAGCCAACCCCTACTTAGGTTTGCTTTTGATTTAATTATTATTTCCTCTGGAAAGGCTTTATACACTCAGTGATTTGGTAATCTCTATAATTTATATCCTGTCATAATCCCATGCTCCTTTTCTTTATAGCACTGTTCACTATGTTATGTCTTTATACGAGGTACTGATTTCTATTTCACAACAGGCTTGTAATGACCATTCGGGTCTTGCCATACTATCCAACACGTTGTCATTTCTTAATAAATACGTTCAGTAAGTTACAAAATTAGTGAAGACAGAACCTAACAATTGAAAGAACTGGTTCATAAAAGAAACCAAAAAGTTTCTTCAGTAATAAGGAGATGGAAAAAGTCATTTCAGATGTAGAAAAGATTATATGTGGAGGCATATAAATCAAGACATTTTGGCACAAGCACAAATAATGCAATATAGCCGGACTGCTAACGAAGGGATTTAAGGATTGAAAACATTTACAGGTTCATAATCAGAAACCAATGATGACTTTCAAACCGGGTAATGATAAGATTATATTAGAAGTCAGAAGGATTATTCTGCCTGTAATAAATGAATTGAAACATGGCATGTCTAGATAGAGAAATGATTTACTTCTCAATTAACATAGTCTAAGAGAGTAAATTGGGGTCCGGGCTAAAGGAACTTCTACTGATCTGTGTTTGGGTGACGTAGCCCATAGGATGATTTTGTTTTCTTCAAGTTGAATTGTCCTTTCAGTTTGTCTCCTTCTGTGTCTTATAAGAGACAGAAATGCTTACATTCTTTAGAAAAAGATCATATAAGTAGACCAATTTATTATTGAATTATAAACTCAATTTTAAGTTTCATATTTGTATGAAAGACTTCTAATAGGATCCTAACTGACACAAAAGAAAAGCAATCAAATTATCTTTAACTGAAGCATATAAACTGGAAATGAAGGCTACACCACAGGATCCTGTTCCATGCAGCATATAAAAAAGGTATTTAAGAGGAAATTAAATTGAAGTATATTCAGTATAATGTTAATTGATATAGAAAATGTCAATTCAAGTTGCTCATAATAGTTAGAGATGAGCAAATGATTCAAAGTAATTTGGGCTATGAAGATATTGATCACTCCATTTTTTTTCACTCCAATTCACTTTACACTGTGTCCTTGGGAATGCAGTAAAATAATAATAATAAAAAAGTAATTTAAAACATAGCTAATCAAGCCTTTACTTTAGATGTTCTGGATTTCTTCTGACCTTATTAGAAAGAAATATACTTATCATAACCTTTGAAAAGTTTACAGAGGTACCACTGTCAATTCTGCAAAAATAGATAATGGTTTTTACACACTAATCCACACTTAATATTTTTTGTGCTTTCCCTTGATGGAAATCATAACATGTAGTGCAAACAATAAATGAAAAGAAAGGCATACATTATGTAAATATTTATCGTATATTAAATCTAAATTATAGTCCTCAAGTTTCACCTGAATGCTAACATATTCATTTGGCTGAGTATTTCTTACGGAAGCCCAACACACTATTCAAGGTACTGACAAAAATAGATAAAACAACAGCTAGAGGAAATGAACACAAGGGTTTTTTTTAGTAAAGTTAAAGCGAAAAAACAATGATTAATTTGCCTTACTCTTCAGTAAAGCTACAGCAGCTGACCCATGAGAGCAGCATGTAGAATGCATGAGAAAAAAACCAAAAACTTTATTGTTGAAAGTTTGACACTCTTTGCTACTGCAGCACAGCAAACTAATACACCTAGTGAGAAATTGCATGAAGGTAGGAAGCAGAGATATGTTTCAGGCAGAAGAAAAAGAATATATGACACCCTGGAAATATGAGACCTTCAATATCTGGGGAACAAAAGGCAATTAGGATACATACAAAATAGTATAAGAGGTGTTTAGGATTATGGAGAATTAAAGAGCCAGATTTAAATATTAAAATGCCAGTTAGAGAATTTTCTAGAAAGAGGACATGCCTGATGCCAGACAGGCTATTATAAACTAGATGGGAGATAATGGACTTGAAGTGGAACAGGAGCAATCAAAATAGAGAAAAATGTATGGATTTAAGACAGTTTAGCATTTAGAAATTACATTATTTGGTATTTGAGTTGAAATGAGTCGAAGAGAGAAAGACATGTCTGAAGCCCAGATTTCCATTAGGTAAAGGATACCATCTATGAAAAGGGTGGGGGGTGCCTGGGTAGCTCAGTCGGTTAAGCATCGGACTCTTGGTCAGCCTAGGTCATGATCTCACTTGTTGGGCTCTGCGCTGACAGTGAGGAGCCTGCTCGGGACTCTCTTTCTCTCTCTCTCTCTCTCTCTCTCCCTCCCTCCCTCCCTCCCTCCCTCCCTCTTTCTCTGCCCCTCCCAACCCCCCCAATTAAAAAAAAAACTTAAATTTGTTTTTAAATAATAAAAAATAAATTTAAAAAGGAGGGGTAAATACAAGACCAACATTGGGGATAGGAGAGTAAAGTTGGTAAGTTCAGTTTGGGATGGGCTAGTTGTGTACTATATGCACAGTGAAATGTTACGTTTTATGTGTGGTCAGAAACTCAAGAGGACTTTGTAGAGCAGAAACACCTAGTCAGAAGTTATCAGCCCATCAACATTAGCAGAAGTGGATGCAGTTTGCTAGAGAGAGTGGTGTATGGATGAAAAGAAGGTTAAGGACATGGTTCTTGTAGTGCCAGCAGTTAATAAAAGGGCAGAGGGAAACATTCTGTGAAGAAAACAAAGAATCCCTGAACCTTCAGGATAAAATGAGGAAATTATAGTATAGTGGTAGCTAAGTCAGTATTGAAGCAGACAGTATGTTCAGTACACACAGATGCTCCTGAAATATCAAGAGTAAAAGGAATCATAAGATGGCCATTGCTTGTTGTTATAAAAGCTTTATGAAAGTAACGTGGAGAAAATATAATGAGTGAATGGGTAGGAAATAAAGACTAGGGACCAGTGATTTTACCAAAATTTTCTTTTATTTATTTTTTAAAAAAAAAAATTTTTTTTTCAACGTTTTTTATTTATTTTTGGGACAGAGAGAGACAGAGCATGAACGGGGGAGGGGCAGAGAGAGAGGGAGACACAGAATCGGAAACAGGCTCCAGGCTCCGAGCCATCAGCCCAGAGCCTGACGCGGGGCTCGAACTCACGGACCGCGAGATCGTGACCTGGCTGAAGTCGGACGCTTAACCGACTGCGCCACCCAGGCGCCCCCCAAAATTTTCAATACATTTGACTTTAAAGAGAAGCTGAATAGGATAAGACAAAAGTGATTTGGAGCCAAGGGATTGTAGTGTTTTGCCGCTGCTGTTCTGGAAATGACCTGATACTAAGGGAACGAGCAAGAAGAGACTAATTGACCAGTTAAAGATGCAAAAGGCAATGAGAGAACCTAAAGTTTACCAAGAAAACCAAGGGGATGCCGTGCAAGGTGCAGAGAAAGGGGCTTGGATTGCATGAGTGGAACTGGATAAGGAAAATAATTTCTCTAGGGGAATCAGAGGTGTGCTGAAAGGCTATGTAAAGTAAAGTGTCATTAAGGGAGAGTGAGGGGTATGACCAAGGTCTTAAAGTTTCCCTCAGCCTGACCAAGATTTGGACATATATATATTTTTTGACCCTGACCTCCCTATTCTGAGATGATTTACTTTAGAAACCTTTACCTCATAAATACTCTCCATGTCCCTTTGAGATGTAAGTTTCTTCCCAGCTTCTTGAAAGTTTTACTAGAGGAATGTCTTTTTCATGAACATGGGAGACTTCACTTTGAAATGTGATCATCAAGGGAGATATCACCTCTGGATATCATCCAGAGTCTGAAAGAGAGCAGGAGCCTTTCACTTCATGCCAGTGAGAAAACTCGGGTGGCCCAATCACATCGACTAATGTCCCCCCTAAGGTCCTCCAGTGCTTTTCCTCTAGCTCACCACAGTTAAATGCACTCTCTCTCCTAAAGCAACAAAGTGAGTATTGGATCTTTGAATTGTAGGAATTTCTGCCAGTGGACGGAACAATCGAGTAACATTGCTGGAAAGAAAGAAAGTTGGCCCCGGTGTAAAATCCTATGATTTTATCTTACACCCATTTGTTATTTCCAAGGTCCTTCATGTCTCCTTAAACATGTGTTGTTTAGCTGTGCTTTGTTTTGTTTTTGATAACTATAAAATATGTTTTATGACTCAAGCCCTTTGCCTCTAACAAGTCAACTTTCCTTTTGAAGTTTCAGTTGCTGTCCTAATCCTTTAACAGAAAGGATCATTTTGTTCAAGTTTAGCAATATCACTTGGTACTCAGTACATTGCTGTCTTTCAGTCATATTTCCTCTTTTATCTGTTTGGAGTAGGAAACATTCTTGCATTTTTTACCATTGCTGGGATTTACCTAAATGTCTGCTTGATTTTTTTTTCTTCTTTTATAATGTTGTGGCACTTTAAGTGGACATAGATGTGTATTTTTGGGTAAACTCAATTGTCCTGATGGTAGTGTTATTGTTATTGTTGTTTATGCTTTGTTTCTTTGTTGTCTGTGATGTAGTAGCCAATGGAGGTGGGGAGAAATTATTTCTGAAATCTGGTGAACTGGAAGAACTCAACTTGTCAACGGATGGTATTGTTATAATAGTTCGGTGAAAATCTGTCATATTTGCTCATATGGAATAATTGGAGGGTGTGGATGAGCAGTGTGTAGTTTGGTTATAAGCCATGGGGCTGCTTTTAACAGTCTTAGTGAATTTTATAGCCAAGATTGGCTTTCGGGACAGTGACAGTTTCCTACGGGCAGGATTTGCAAGTCCAGATTTTCAAATGGAAGGCCCCACATAAATCTAAGAAATAAACGCTATCCCATAATCCGCCCACACATGCAAATGTCACATGTGATCGAAAAGTTCAAGCACAGAAAAGTAGAACCTCTAAGCAAGGTGGAATTTTTAAACCTATAATCTTCTCAGAATAGCCAGTTTGGTCAAAATTTCTCCAGGAGCTGGGCCAGTTATATAATTTTCAGGGCTCAGGGCAAAATACAAATGATGGGCTCCTTGTTAATAATGTGGGGCAAAAAGTGGCGTGAAAGATATTGAAATGTGAAGTAAGCTCTCTCTGCAATCTCTAAACTTACCATGTTGTTTTTTATTTGCCAAAAAATTCTGTTGAAAGTAAAAAAAAAATAAAATTTTGCTTATTATCATGACATTTGCTATTCATTATTATATGGTACATTGCCAGTTTTCATTGCAAATACAGTAAAACCTTGGGTGGCGAGTAACTTGTTCTGTGAGTATTCCTTAAGATGAGCAAACATTTCTAATAAATTTTAACTCTATAAACAAGCGATATTTTGCAATATGAGCAGTATGTGATGCTGAAGGTCACACAACTAAGTCAGTGGTTCCTCTCTCTCTCTGCAGGATTATGGGTGATCATTTCCAATGCTTGGATGCTTGGTCTCAGTCCGTGGTGTTTGGCAGAAATTAGTGACTTTTCACAACATTGGAAGGTGCCCACAATTGGCACTAGTGTATTTTTTGTCACTTTAGAGCACCTATGGACAGTCCTTTGCTTTTCCATACAAGAGTAAGCTTAGGAATGCTTTACTTTCTTCTAGGTCAGGCTGCTTGCAGATATAGACCCTTTCCTCTGCTGCCTTATTGCCAGTTACATTAAATACAGCTTATGACAAGTTTATTAATGCTGTACTGTAGTCAACATCTGTGTGAGTGTATACAGTGGCCCCCATGCAGAAAAGGTTGAAAAGAAAGGTGGTAAGAAGGAGATGATTACAGTGGAAGTTAAGAAGAAAACCATTGAGAAGTACAGACGAGGTATGCAAGTGGCCAAAATTGCAAGATTTTATAAGACTACATCAACCATCTGTGCAATATTAAAGAAGAAAAAAGAAGTAAGGGGGCTAGATGCAGCAAAAGGAGTCATGAGAATATCAAAGTAATGGCCACATGTTCTGGAAGATGTAGAAAAGTTGCTTCTGGTTTGTATAAACAAGAAGCAACTAGCAGGTGATACTGTGCCTGAGAGCTTTATCTATGAGAAGGCAAAGGCCTTGTACACTGACCTCATAAGTAAACTGCCAGGAACATCAACAGAAGATAGAGAAGTCTTCAAGGCAAGCAGGGGATTATTTGATAACTTTAACAAGAGAAATGGCTTCCATAGTGCTATGAGGCACAGAAAGGCTGCAAGTTGGGACGCTAAGGGAGCTGAGGCATTTGCTACTGTGTTCCAGAAACTCGTGGTTTCTGAATCTTACCTGCTGGAGCAAGTTTTTAACTGCAATGCTTTGTTGGAAAAAGATGCCAAAGAGGACCTACATTACTGAAGAAGAGAATGCAGTGGCCGGTCATAAGCCCATGGAAGACCTTCTACCTTCTTGTTTTGTTTTAATGCAAGTGGGGATTTCAAAGTCAAGCCCCTGCTCATGTATCATTCTGAGAACCCATGAGCCTTCAAAAAATGCAAGGTGTAGAAGAGCCAGTTAAAGTTATATGGAGGTCCAACAGCAAGGCTTGGGTCACTTGTATCTTGTTCATTAGGTGGATCAGTGAGGTCTTGGGTCCTGGGGTGAAGAAACATCTTTTAGAAAAGAATCTGTCACTCAAAGTCTTGCTGGTTATGGATAATGTTCTTGTTCATCCTCCAGGATTTGAGGATGACTTACTGGAAGAATTTGAGTCCATTAAGGTCAAGTTCCTTCCTCCCAACACCACGCCAATCCTCCAGCCCATGGATCAGCCAGTCATTTCAAATTTTAAAAAGCTTTACACCAAAGCACTATTTCAGCAATGCTTTGAGGTGACTGAAGAGAGTTTGGGAAAAATCATTCCCATATCATGAACTGCCTCAAGATCATTGATAAAGTCTGGGATGGGGTCACCAAGAGAACCCTCAATTCTGCCTGGAGAAAACTGTGGCCCGATTACATTCTTGGACATGACTTAGAGAGGCTTGTTCCTTAATAGGAGCCTCCAGTTGTTGATGAAATTTTGTACTTGGGGAAGACCATGGGACTGGAGGTAAATGGGATGACATTCAAAAGCTGGTGGAAGAACATGGCCAGGAGCTGACCACCCAGGAACTGATGGATCTGCATCGTGAGCAACACAAAGGTTATGGAGGAAATCTTGTCTGCAGAGAAGGAGGAGAAAAAGGCGGATATTAGGGAGATGGGTAAAATGTGGGAAACAGTACAACATTTTGTAGAAAAGCACTACACAAATAAGGCTGTAGCAGTGCGATGAATCTATTTAACGACAGGGCAATGTCACATTTTTGCAAAATCCTCAAAAGGAGGCAAAAGCAAGTGTCATTGGATAGATTCCTTGTTAAAGTTGCACAAAAAGAAAAAGATTCCACTGAACCTATAGATAGCAGTGATTCCATTAGTGGTTAGTGATAGTGAAAGTCATCCTACACAGTAACCCTCCTCTCTCTTATCTCCCTCACACCAGCCATGAGAGTTTTCAAAGTTAAGTACAGGTTAATTTCTTTGTTTGTCTTTGTATTTTCTTTATGATTTTGTATTATATTACAGTATTATGATCATTTTATATGACTATTTTTTAGTTGTGGAACGAATCATCTGAGTTTTCATTATTTCTTATGGGGAAATTTGCTTTGATATGCAAGTGCTTTGGATTACAAGCATGTTTCCAGAATGAACTATGCTCACAAACCAAGGTTTTACTGTGTATGGGCATTTAACTTGCATGTAGAATTGCTGAAGTTATGCAGTTTTATTTTATAGTTACCAAACAGTGGAAATGCTACACGAAACTAACTCAACTGGGCACCTGAGTGGCTCAGTTGGTTAAGCCTCCGACTTCGGCTCAGGTCATGATCTCTCGGTTTTTGAGTTCGAGCCCTGCGTCAGGCTCTGTGCTGACAGCTCAGAGCCTGGAGCCTGCTTCAGATTCTGTGTCTCCTCTCTCCACCCCTCCCCGACTTGTGCTCTGTCTCTCTCTGTCTCTCAAAAATAAATCAATGTAAAAAAATTTTTTTAACTAACTCAGCTGTCTTTCACTTTTTGATATGCCCATATACCACCAACACTTTACCTTCAGCTTACTGACGAATGTGGAAAGACTTAAAGAAAAGGGTTGCCTTATCTTTTCTATTCCTTCTGCATCATCAATGTCAGTGTAAGTTGTTCACTGATACAAGGAAATAGCATGAGTAAGAGAGTTTGTGATACAATTTCTTGGTCATTCATGTGTCTGAGAACACAATCAATCCAATCCTTTTATCTCTTCACATTATTACTGTATGCTGGTGTGACGGTCTTTTACCAACTGCCCATGGTCCTTATTCTAGAAGGCTCTTTGCTGCCCTGCATCCTGGCCTGCATGTTCTTACTTAGCCTAGATCCTTCCTTTTCTCCAGGTCATTACTCCATTTTCACCTACCCTGAGAGGCACCTACATAAAGGAACTTGCTGCACCTCTATTATCTTTATTTTTACTACATCTGTATAATTGTTCAACCCTCACCACAATCCAGTGGGGGAATTTCTCTGGTGATCATTTGCAGTTAATCCAATCTCACACTCATCCCTCAGTCTTCTTTCTTTTTTTTTTTTTTTTAATATTTTTTAAGTTTATTTATTTATTTTGAGAGAGAGAGAGAGAGAGGAGAACTCAGGGGAAAGACAGACAGAGAGAGAGAGGGAAAGAGAGCAAATCCCAAGCAGGATCCACACTGATATGGGGCCCAAACCCACAAAATGTGAGATCATGACCTGAGTTGAAATTAAGAATCAGACACTTCACCATATGAGCCACCCAGGTGCCCCATCTGCTTTCTTTCTCTGTCAATTTGCTTTTATATAGTTTATAGAATTGGAACCCAACATGGTAGAGTCTTTTGCATATGCTTTTCTTAGTGTGATTTTGAGGCTCACCTATGTTGCCCCATCAATGTTTTTTTCTCCTTTTTATTACTGAATAGTATCCCAATATTTGGATATATCACATTTATTCATCATTTGATGGCATTTTTTTTCAGTTTTTCAGTATAATTAATAATACTTCTCCAAATACTGTGCACATGCCTTGTGCGAACATGGTTTTATTTGCTCTTGAGTAAATTCTTAGTGGTAGAACTATTGTGTCAGGGGGTGATTTTACATTAAACTTTTTGAGAAATTGCCAAACTGTTTTCCAAAATGTACCATCTTACATTCTTACCAGCAATATATGATAGTCCCAAGTTCTCTACATCTTTGCCAAAGCATGTTACTGTCTCTCTCTCTAAGAGCCTTCTAGTGGGTATATATTGGTATCTCCTAGGGGACTTAGTTCATATTTCCCTGATAAATAGTGTTGTTGAACATCTTTTAATGTGCTTTTTAGCTATTCATGTATCTTCTTTGGTTAAATGTCTTTTCAATTCTTTGCACATTTTCAAATTGGGATGTTTATTTTCATCTTATTATCATATTATAGAGTTCTTTAAACATTCTGTTAAAGTCTTTTTACCAGATATATGATGTGCAAAAGGTCTTTCCACTGTGGCTTGTCTTTTCATTTTTTTAATAGGGGCTTTTGAAATATAGTATTTTTTTTATTTTGATAAAACTCAAATCAATCATGTTTTTTCTTTTATGGAACATACTTTTGATGTCATATTTAACTTTTTAGACTAATCCAAGGTCCCCAAAATTTTCTTTTGTATTTTCTTCAGGTTTTAGGGATGTGGTCCATTGTTTACATATGGTGTGAGGTAAGTGTCTAAATCTATTCTCTTTAATATGCCCAAGCACAATTTGCTGAAAAGAGTATATTCTGTATTAAATTGTTTTGGTACACTTATTGAAAATGAATGTTAGGGATTATTTCTGGACTGTCAATTTTATTATATTGATCTTTTTCCTTTTTTTAGTTTTATGTCTTTAATGTTTATTTTTGAGAGAAGAAAGCACAAATAGGGGAGGGACAGAGAGAGAGGAAGATAGAGAAGCCACAGCTCAGAATCCTGAGCTGTCAGCACAGAGTACAAAGTGGGGCTCGAACTGGTGAGCCGCGAGATCATGACCTGAGCCAAATTTGGAGTCTCAATTGACTGAGCCACTCAGGTGCCCCTGATCTCATACATATCTTTATGCCAGTATCACATTGTCTTAATTCCTGTAGTTTTGTAGTGAGTTTGGAAATCAGAGTTTAAGTCCTCTAAATTTTTTTCTTATTTTACAAGCTTATTTTTGCTGTTCTAATATTTCAGATTTCTATATAAATATTAGCGTCAATTTGGCAATTTTAAAAAAGAATCTGCTGTCTATTTGAAGGGAAAACAATAAATTAATAAATTTGAGAATTACCATCTTGACAATACTGTGTCTTCCAATTCATGAGCACAAAACATTTCTCTACTTATTAGAGAGGTTTTTTTTTTTATTTTATTCAGCAGTATTTTATAGTTCTGAGTATGACATGCAATTCTTCTGTTAAACTTATGCCTAAGCTTATTTTTTTTTTCTTTTTGAAGCTACTGTGAATGCAATTGCTTTCTTCGATTTCTTTTTTGGTTTCTTTGTTACTAAGGTATAAAAAATATAATTGATATTGAGTTTGAGTCCTGAGACCTTACTAAACTTGTTTATTAGTTCAGATAGTTCTTTTCTGGATTCCTTGATGACATTTTCTACATGTATTTTCATGTCATCTGTGAATGTAGACAGTTTTGCTTCTTTTATCTTCATCTATCTATTCATTTATTTACTTCTGCCTAATTGTACAGGGTAAAGTCTCCAAGGCAATGTTGAATAGAAGTGAAGAAAGTAGACATCCATGCCTTGTTTTCAGTCTAAAGAGGAAAACATTTGGTTTTTCACCTTTGCATATATCATAAGCTGTGAGGTTTTTGTAAATGCCCTTTATCAGACTGAGGAAATTACCTTTTTTTCCTGGTTTGCTGAATATTTTTTAAATCATGAATGGATGTTGGTCTTTGTCAATGTATTTTTTTTCTCTGCATTTATTGAGATTACAACGTGGTTGGGTTTCTGAACCTTTTCAATTAGTATGGTTATTGTATTTATTGATTCTCTGATTGTTAAGCAACAGTGTATTCCTTGGATAAATTCCACTTGCTGTTGGTGTATAATAATTTTTTATATGATGGTGGATTTCATTTGTAACTATTATATTAATAAATATGTTTCAATGTTAATGGGGAATATTGATCTTAAGCTGTATTTTCTTGTTTGTCTATGTCTGGATTTGTATCAAGGTAATAGTAGCCACATATAATGATATGGGAAATGTTTTTCCTTTATTTTCTGAAAGAGTTTGTGAAGGAATGTTATTATCTCTTTTCTTAAAAATTTGAAATAATTCGTATGTGAAGCTCTCTGAGAATTTTCCCCGAACCTGGCCTCATTGCATTTTATGTCCCAACTCTTTGAGCTCTTCCAGATAAGTTTCATCAAACTTTAAGGACTTTCCTTGTCCAATTATATTTGCCTTTCGAGTCTCAGCTTAAAAGTCATGCTATTGCAAACACAGAATTTAGCACATTTTGCAGTATCACAGAATTGTTTTTCCTATTTTCTAATGCTGCTGTGAATGTGTGTGTATGTATACTATTTAATTTCATATATTTTTTGATAGTTTCAAGAAATTTGAAAAATTGTAGAGGTAAATGTTTTGGTCATATTACATTTCAACAGTTAGAAACTCTCATTTTATTCCTCCCCAAACCATAGCTTATTGTGATTTAATATTTTCTTATTTAGAATTCCTTCCTATGCGTATAAGTCACATTAGTCTTGTGGGAGCTCACTAGCTACATTTTCCAGCAGAACACCAACAAACAACAGACATTGTGGGAATATATGGGACATCTTAGTAAGAGGATGTTAGCGGGCACTTGTTGTAGGATTTGTGGTTGTGTGAGGTACATTGGGAGAGGGTTCAGTGAACCAGGTTACCTTTCAAGATTGAATGCTGATAGGAACTACTGGTAGTTCTGTTGAGTAATGTCTAAAAAATACAACACCAACTGGAGTCAAACATGCAAGAAAGATTATTGCAGGAGGGGTTCAGGCTTTTGTAGTTAAGGGCAGAGCCTGAACTCAACGCTACTGACACAAAAGGCAGAAGAATTTTTAAATGCTGGGTGGTCTAATAGAAAAGTACTAGTTGGCATTAGGCAGGTGATTGGTCAAGGTGATTAGGTTATCTATGTTTGTTAATCAAAGCTTATGCAGGAAGTTAGGCTCCTGCCCTACCACTGACCAGAAAATAGGGGAGCTATCTTTCTTGATGATTATATTTGAACAAGATGGCCCCCACGCCCTTGAGAAAGACATTCTTGGATTATAAAACTGGCAACAGACTGGGAGAAGATTTACATCTCAAAGGAGCAGAGAAAGACTTTACAATTAAAAGTTTTCTAAAGTAAATCCTCTGAGAAAAGTGAGGTCAGGGCTGTATTGTCAGGAAGAAAGCAACCAAAGTTAAGTCTTGTTGAGGAGAACATTAAGGCCCTCTTGGTTAGTACCTTGATAATTGTTTTTAAGGATGGAACAACAGAGCAAGGCTAAACGTGTAATTGAAAATGGAGTAGCAGTCACTTGTGGTGGCCTGGAAAGGGGGCCATTTCGTCTTTCTGGTTGCTTGGGCAATTGGTTATTTGTGCTCAGAAGTGATTACAGAGAGATTTTTGTTTCTTTCTTTCTTTCCATCAGTATCATAGAGTAATTTCATCTGGATTCTGTGAATTTGTGAAATTATTTATGTTCAGCAGAACACCATAGTCTAACAGTTAATGCTATGTCAACTATGAGTTGACAGCTGTCAGGGTGGTTTATTGCTGTCTGTACCTTGATATTTTTGTGTTTATTTTTATTTTTGGAAGGAAGAGAGGCATGTTTTTACAGAAGGGTGAAAAGAATGTTTTTAATTTTTTTCTGTATTTTGTATAGATTATCTGTCAGCTGAAGGTGTTTTTAATCTCTGCTATTAAAACCAAATAGGATTAAGGTTTGATGAATCTCCCCTTTAAAAATTATATGGTTTAGAGTGAACTGATTGACAGTTTTTCTTTTACTTTTTATTTCTATCCTTAATATTTTCTCATTCTCATGCTGATTTCCTTGAATTGCTTTTGTAATTTAACATTATCATCAACAGTGAACATTTTCCTGGAAAACAGAGTAGTACGATAATTGGAGAAAAAAAAATGCTTGACACAGTTATAATTCTTTAATCTTTTCAAATGATGTGATAATATGTTTCCCTCTCCTTTTTATTTAATTATGCTAGTCACATATACTTTTTAATAAATAAACTTAACCCTCCATAGGAAATTTCTTAATATTTTTTATCATTCTATCATTTAGGGAATTGAGGGACACAACTCAATGACCACATAGAGTCATTTTCTATAAAATATTAAGATAGTACTATTTTGTTAAGGAAAAAGTAGGTATCTACTACATATATTTTGGTTAATTTGAATGTATGATGTGTGTCAGATAATGGCTCTTGCAATCAACATATTTATACACTTAAGTCTAATAAACATTTCTGTCCTAACTAGGATTCCTGAAACTCTGATTATAAATCCTAAAGTTTATCATTTCCCTTAGCAGTAATAATGATATAAGTGAATATAAAATCAGTCCTCACCTCTCATTTCCTTAGGTATGTCCCCACCTTCTCATGGCTTTAAAATCAATCTATCTAAATTTATATCTACAGTCAGTCAACTCTCCTTAATTCCAGACCATGCATACAATAGTTTCTCAATACCTCCCTTTGGACATCTGATAAACATCTCAAACTTAATATGCCTATTAGTGTAATAGATGCCTGATTTTCATTACCCCCAGTCTTCAACTCCTCTAGATTTCTCTAAGTTAATAGCAAGTTCCACTCTTCCAGTCATTCAGGCAAAAACTTGGATAATCCTTGATACCATCTTTTAATCCCATTATCTTGCTAATTAGTCATCACATCCAAATGAGTCTATCTTCAAATTACATCCAGAATTTAACCAAAGTTCACTGCTACCACTGTGCTCACAGCACAATCATCTCTTTTCCTTGATCGGGAAAGCCTCCCAGTGGTCCAGCTGGAGGTACTCTGACAATGCAGCAGCCAGGATAGGCTACATCTTACTGGCCTCACATAATCTGGATCTGGAACATTACCTCTCTATCTCATCTTCCATTTTGCTTTCTCCCAGTCATTCTGACCTGGCCCTTCTATTTTTCTTGCTGCAATTATACACCTGGCTCAAGATCTTTGTCCGTCCCGCTCTTCCTGCCCAGATTTTTCCTCCAAATACCTTAAAGTCTTGCTCCTTCACCTCATTTAATTCTTTGCTAAATGTTACCTTCTCAGTGACATCTTCCCTGGGAACTTTAAAGTTCAATCCTTTCCCAGACCCTGGATTCTCCATCAATTTTCCTTGCTTTTATTTCTCTCCAAAATATTTATCACCTTCTAACATTCTGTAAAATCTAAGAATTTGTTTAGTCTTTCTTTTTCCACTAGAATTAAGTTGTATAAGGGGAGAAGTTTTGCGCTTTTTTTTTTTGTATGGCTTAATCACTGTCCCAACAATAGAGCTGGATGCATTCCTTGTGCATGTGGATACATAAAAGGGGTTGTGGGGCGCTTGGATGGCTCAGTCGGTTAATCGTCCAACTCTTGATTTAGGCTCAGGTCATGATCTTATGATTTGTAAGTTCAAGCCCCACTTGGGCTCTGTGCTGACAGCATAGAACCTGCTTGGGATTCTCTCTCTCTCCCTCTTTCTCTATCACTCACCTGCTCACACTCATGCACATGCTCTCTCTCTCTAAGTAAATAAACATTTAAATAATTAAAAAATAAAAGTGTTATGTAGGATTCTTAATCATCTCTGTAGAATATTCTTTAGGTAGGTTCTATTAATTTGGATAAAAATAATCACTAGATATCATTCTATCCTTCTGGATAGAATAAACTATGCACCAGTGAAAAACAATCCAAGAATCTCAGTGGTTTGCAACTATAGTGGTTGATTTCTGGCTTATGATCACACATCCATAATGAGCCAGTGTGGTTCTATCCACATCACCTTCATCCAGGATGTCAAAATCCAGGATTTTGCCCTTGTTAGAAGGGCAAATAAAAGAAACCGTGGCTAGCCATGTGCTGACTCCTAAACCTTCTGCTTGAAAGTATCCCTTTTTTGTTTATATTTCAATGGCAAAGTGAGTTCTATGCTCAATCCTGAGGTCCTCAGGCAGGGAAGTATAATTCTTTCAAAGAAAGAAGTAGAAATAATTATCAACTATGATACTATAGTTTACATTATTATATTTAAATCATAATGAAAATGACCCATGTACATTATTTGTTTTAAACAATTTAGTTATTATATTTCTGATGCTTTCTAAATTTGGAGTTCTCATTATTTTCTTTCTTTTAAAGTTTTAGGGTATATGAAATATAGTCTTTATGCTTTCAACTTCTCTATTGTTTCAATAATTAAAATAATCTATAAGTCTTTTTTATAAGCATGCTTTATCTTATCTTTTCATAATGATAAATAAAGAGTATTCTTTTGGGGGCACAAATTTTAACTCACTATTACAATCTTTAGTCCTTGCCTTATGAATGAAAAAAAGGTATATAGTTGTTTTCATCCATTTGGGCTGCTATAAAAAAACAAAAACAAAACAAAACATTGACTTGGTGGTTTATGAATAGCAGACATTTATTTCTTACTGTTCTGGAAGCTGGGAAGTCCAAGATCAGGGTGCTGGCACACACAATATCTGGTTTTTAGATTGCTGTCTTTTCACGTGTTCTCTCATGGCAGAAGTAGGGAGGGAGTTTTTTGTAAGAGCTCTAATCCCCTTCACGAGGGCTTCACCTCTTGACCTAATGAGGTCCCAAAGTCTCCACCTCCTAATACCATCATATTGGGGTTTAGGGTTTCAATATATGAGTTTGGGGAAATGGGGGAGATACAACACATAGCTTTCCACTCTGACGGCCCCCCAAATTCATGTCTTCATATCCTTCTCTCGTGCATAAGGCACTCATTCCATCCCAACAGGCACCAAAGTCTTAGCTTATTACAGAATCAACAAAAGTCTAAGTCCAAAGTGTCATTTAACTATCATTGAAATCATATATGGGTGAGACTGAAGGTATGTTTCATTCTGAGGCAAACTGCTTTCCTCCAGCTGTGATCCTGTGAAATCAAACGTGTTATATACTTCCAAAATACAATGATGGGACAGGTGTAGGATAGATACTCCCATTTGAAAAGATCAAAATAGAAAAGAATATCAGGTCCTAAGTAAGTCTAAAACTAATTGGCTCCACCCTCATGACCTAATCTTATCCCAAAAGCCTCATTTCCTAACATAATCACCTTGGGACTTAGGATTTCAACATACAAATTCTGGGGAGACAAAAATATTGAGTCTATAGCTATAATTATTAGAAAGAACAGTCCTATTCTAACAGTCTAGCTATGATTCACTTATTCCCAAGTAGATCATTGGTACAATGGCAATAAAAAGAATATGATAGATTTGAGATACAAGAAGGAAAACATATGGGGCATAAATATTGAATAGGTGTTTTAAAAAAAATTTAACGTTTATTTATTTTTGAGACAGAGAGAGACAGACCATGAACAGGGGAGGGTCAGAGAGAGGGAGACACAGAATCTAAAACAGGCTCTAGGCTCTGAGCTGTCAGCACAGAGCCCAACGCAGGGCTCGAACTCACGGACCACGAAATCATGACCTGAGCCGAAGTCGGCCGCTTAACTGACTGAGCCACCCAGGTGCCCCATTGAATAGGTGTTTTAGAAACAGACAAGAAAGTTGAGTATTATGTCAAGATTCATGGCCTGGAATTTTTGCATTCAAAGTAACTTCAGTCAGAATTGAGGAAGCCCTTTTGGGATTCCTACACTGAGGGAATCTTGTTTCACAGCTGTCTGGACAATATTTCCTTTTCACTGTTTTCTTGAATTCGATAAAGCTCAAGCTTTCTGCCATCATGCATTTCTTGATGTGGGAAATAGAGCCACAAGGACAACCATTTAAATGCACAGGCTTTTGAATCTTCCAGTTCTGAGCCAAGTGGCTCAATCCCTTGGAGTAATCCTGGATAAATTACTTAGCTTCTCTCAGCTTCAGTTTACCCTCTCTGTAATTAGAAAATCATTACAATCTATGTGGAAGCTTAATGAATTACTGCATGCAAAATGCCTCACACAGTCCCTACAATATAATAAGCCTTCCATAAATATTTTGTTTTTGTTATCCAACCTAAACATTTTAAAGCTTCTTATTTTCCATTATTTGTTTCTGCTGAAATTTGAGATCCTAAATTCATATCATCTGTTCATTATCAATAGAGAGGACAACCAATGTGAAAATTTACAGGGGACTGAACGCTGAAAGTATATACTGAGAAGAAAGGAAGAAACCTCTCAGCTGCATACTGAGACTAGGAGATATTATGGAATTTTAGAATACAGACTGAATTGAAATTATTCGGGAGGTTTAGTTTCTGTTTGATTAAACTATGTAAATTTGCTTGAAAAATACATCTGTCAAAGGCAGTGCAAAAATAAATAAATAAATAAATAAATAAATAAATAAATAAATAAATAAATAAATCCATGAATCCATGACTTACTGCCCAGGAGGTAACAGAGTTTTGCTGACAAAATCATGTAAATGCCACAAACTCAGTTTGGAGTCTTAGGGTTGCTGAAAGAGTTCTCTTTTCTGTGAGTTGAGTAGTTTAATGGTCACATTTTTGACAAAATGATACTATTAACTACCTGGGGGATATAAAAAAGATATGTGAATTTAGCCCTCATTGAAATATATGACATTTTGTTGGAAACAAATATGGATATGGCACACAACTGGAAATGAATACGAGTTAGAAAGGAAAATTATATTTTCATTATAAAATTGAGAGTTATTGACTAGATGTAATACTTAGGGCTACAGAAATACTGAGGTCAGCTACTGAAAACTATTTTTTTTTTAAAGCAAATGATCAAGGCACAAACTTAACAGAATGTTTTATCAGTGATGGGGATTCTCTGGAGTCATGTTGCAAAGGAAGAATGGCATTAGGAATGTGCACTATTGCCAAGAAAGGAGAAAGCTTTAAAAAGGAAAGTCTGAAATGTGGAGACATGTCAAACAGGAAGTGAGCTTAAAACATTCAGATGTATCTGGCTTTAGTATTAGATGGGCAATGACCTTTCAGGAGAACAAAATTTTAGTAGATAAGCAAATTTTAAAAATTGATTCCAAAGCCATTTAAACAGAAAGTAATCAGAAAATAAAGAGAGCAAATATAGATGTCTCTTGAAAATTTTGATGATTAATAGGAAACAGGGACCTTCGTTTTCTGCTGTTTCACAGACCATTATTCAGACATTCTACTGAAAATAACCAAAAGTAGATAAAAGTCATAAGTAAAAAGTATAAAGTGCTAGGGAAAGTCTAATTAAAAATCGATAATAATTATACACAAAAATTACAAAGCTTAAATGCATGACATTTAAAGAGATTACAAATGGAGATGTATATACAGTATCCAGTAATTACAAAACATTTTGAAATGACAATATTCCTCACATTGATAGAGTAAATGAAATTTAAAAAAAATTTTTTTTTATTAACGTTTATTTATCTTTGAGACAGAGAGAGACAGAGCATGAACAGGGGAGGGCAGAGAGAGAGGGAGACACAGAATCTGAAACAGGCTCCAGGCTCTGAGCTGTCAGCACAGAGCCCGACGCGGGGCTCGAACTCATGGGCTGTGAGACCATGACCTGAGCCAAAGTCGGACGCTTAACCGACTGAGCCACCCAGGCGCCCCAAGTAAATGAAATTTAATTCCAATTATTATCACGATAGGTTATGAAATAAAGACTAATCATTATTTTATCACTAAGAATATTAACATCACAAGGAGTTATTATTATGTATCACTAAGTATATAATAGATAAGGATGTGAAATAAAGGAAATCTAAACTATTGTTTGACAATACAACATTTACTGAGCAGTTGGATAAACAGTTTGCCATTAGCTATTAAAAATGCACATCCTTAAGGCAGCAGACAGACTCTGGTGTACGTATGCTGGAGAAACTCTTGAACGTGTGCCCCAGGAGAAATTTAGCAGGATGTTTGTAAAAGTGTGCTGGTTGGTAAGTACAAGAAAAGGAGGGAGGAAAGGAAAGGAAAGGAAAGGAAAGGAAAGGAAAGGAAAGGAAAGGAAAGGAAAGGAAAGGAAAGGAAAGGAAAGGAAAGGAAAGGAAAGGAAGAAAGGAAAGGAAGAAAGGAAAGGAAAAGAAAGGAAAAGAAAAGAAAAGAGAAAAGAAAAAAGAAAAGGAAAGGAAAAGGAAAAGAAGGAAAGGAAGCGAAAAGAAAAAAGGAAAGGGGAAAGGAAAGAGGAAAGGGAAGGGAAGTGAAGGAAACTGAAAAGAAAACAAAAACAAAAACATGTAAATCAATAATTCAGTCAGGATTGGCTTCACGGGCATGTGGTCTATGCAGTCTAATGGGGCCCGCACGTAAAATGTACCTTTGCTTGGCTTAATACTTTGCTGTCACTGTCTTAAAATTCATAATACTTTTTGAACTTGGGGCCTCACGTTTTCATTTTGAATTAGCTCTCACAAATTATAAAGCCAGTCCTACAGAACTGAAAAATAAATCATATATTTACACAGTGGACTATTACTACAATGAAAACGGGTGAACCACAGCATCATGCAGTAACTTGCTTATAGCCCACAAATTAATATATCCACTGTGACTCCATTTCAACAAATTGGAAAAGCAGGGAAAATTAAATTATTTTTGTTTAAGGATGTACAAATGGGATGTACAAATGGGAAACTATATTTTAAAAAAGCAAGAGACTTGTATCAGATAAGTTAGTATATTGGTTGTATCTAAGCAATAGGGATATATGATCTACACAGGAGTCTTCTATAATCTTGGAACTATATTCTTTTTATCCAAGGTTATGGTTAAATAGGTTCTTACTGATTCTCTGTACATGATTTATACTTTCCCCTTTATGTATGATGTAGTCCTCCCCAAGAAAAATTTTAAATAAAAATAAAATGTAGGCCAACTAGAATTAAATGATATCTGTCCGTGACTTTGAACATTAGCCCTAGAGCTCCACTGTGTTTGGGTGAAAGGGAAGTTGAGGGGAAGAAAATGCAAATGCCAGATGGAAGAAGCAAGTTTGAAGAGGCTCCTTGAAGTTTTATACAGATGTCCCAGTGATTCTCTACAGCTGAGTTCTTTTGTCTTTTAAATGATGGATTAGGAAATTAGTTATAATTGTACTTTGAGGAGAAACAATATTAAAGGAACATGTTTAGTTTTTCAAAATGGAGAAAATTCAGCAAACTTTAGGCAAAGATCAAGAAGCTGTAACAAATTCAGTAGGAAGCACATTTGCCAATATGCCTTGGGCTTGTGGTTGCTGACTTTATTTTTCCCTCTTGCAATGGGCTAGAGAGCTTTCCTCTGCTACTAATGATGCTGAAATTGCCAAAGTTCTCCAACTAACGAAATGTTTGGAGACATTCTAGGAGAATGAGCATGGCATAGAAGTAAAACATCAAGGGCTATTGCCAGCTCTGGGACCCAGAATTAGTTTCCCCACCAGACCTCAGAGTCTCCCAGGGTGGAGCTGTTTGCCTGCAATCCACATCCTGACAGCTGGGCACAGAGACTCCCTATGTGTCACTGTCTCAGGGGTGGAAGTTAAACAGTTTACAGCTGCCTTCACTATTTCACACCACAAACGTATGTGGTGTTGTGCTGGCTAAGTAGGGCTGAAAACTTCAGGGTTATATAAATAAGCACTATGATGATGAAAACTACTGCTTATCATTCTAGCTACAGGGTCTTTATGATTAACAGCCTCAATCATCCTAACTTCCTACAAGTGCTGCGGGGTGGCACAAAGACCCCGTTAGCAGTCCTCAAGCTGCATATTTTCCTAGATCACTTTTAGGCCACTGACCAAAGGGGTAAAGATGTGAGAGATGACCTGGTTTTAAAAGGAGCCCTTCTATAAGTTGAATTCACTAGTGGAATTTCATTAATGGAAGTTTCTTCTTCCAGGGAAAAGCAGGCGACTAATTAAAAACAACATATTGTAACTGCTCCTTCTAGAACACTCTAGTAGTAAATTGTGCTCCTCTGGTGTCGGATAAATCGTTGTTTTCCTCTAAAAGCTGTCACACAGTTTTCGAGATTACCCCTTGAAAGTTAGGTTTGCATTTATCTGACAGTGGCATTTATAATATGTGAACACCTTGAGCAAAACTTTCTGTCTACCAACTTGGTAATTTACCTTTTATAAACTCGGTTTCACATCAGATAGTCTAATGCATTTTGCCATTCATTATAGAATCATGTCTAGAGGCATATTCTTTTCTGGACTGTGTCAAGCATCTCAGCAATCTTGTTTTAACCTGAACATACCACTCCAATACATTATAACATAAAATGATTTGGAGGGTGTCAAGACCACTTCTGCCTCTACATATCTTCTCTTCCCAACTTAGTCTCAAACACTTATCTTCCAGAGTCTCACTGGAAGTTTCTATGGGACTGAAACAGAAGTACATTACCTGGAAGGTCACTCTATAAACAAACTTACTCTATGGAGTGCCTGGGTGGCTCAGTTGGATAGGTGCCCAACTTCAGCTCAGGTCATGTTCTCACGGTTTGTGAGTTTGAGCCCCACATCGGGCTGCATGCTGACAGCTCACAGCCTGCTTGGTATTCTCTCTCTCTCTCTCTCTCTCTGTGCCCCTCCCCCACTTGTGCTGTTTTTGTCTCTCAAAATAAATAAGTAAAACTTAAAAAAAGTAAAGAATATCTCATTTTCATAACTTAGCAATGCAGCTAACTTCTGAAGTTTTTAAGCAAAAATAATAATAATAATAATAATAATAATAGGATTTTTAGATGACATTTAGCTATCCTTATGAAATTAGTTCAGATAAGTATAGTGATAGTACATTGACTTAATATACAGTAATATAATATTTTAGAAATTTCATTGTGTAACAGATTGAGACATAAACATGTGTCACATCACTATAAATCATTCAAAAGCCTATAACAACTTCTGATGTTTCTTAAAGCTCTATTTCCCTGTAACTTAGAGTTTTAGGTTTAATTATAGATCTATGATAAAGACAGCTGTAGCAGTTTGCCATTTTGATCTGCCTCGACTTTTTCTACTTTACTGATGATAGATTCCTCATTCCCGTAAGGAGTTCTTTATGTATCTGGACTTTATTCGTTTTTATTACAGAACAATAATGCATTGTATGTATATACAGCATTTTGTTTCTCCATTCAGCTGTTGGCGGACATTTGAGTTGTTTATGCTTTTAGTTGTGCCGTACTGTTTCCTAGTTTTTTCCTAGTTTCCTGTTTTCCTAAGTTTCTTAAGCTTTTTAAACAACCAAACTTTTCCACATCTGCTGCACCATTTTAAATTCCCGCTATCAATGTACAAAAGGGCATATATGTTTGTAATTGTTATATCTTCTCAGGTCATCCTTTTGTCACTATGTAAAGATCTTTCTTTGCCCTTGTCATAGGTTTTGACTTAAAGTTTATTTTGTTTAATATTAATCTAGCCATTCCAGCTCTTCGTTGGTTACTATTTGCATAGAATATTTTTTCCATCCTTTCATTTTCAATCTCTTTGTGTCTTTCAGTGTAAACTGATTCTCATATAGACTACATGTAGTTAGTTGTATTTTGGTTTTTGTACCATTATGTGAATCTTTGTCTTTTGACTGGGGAGTTTAATTTTCATTCAAGGTAATGACAAATAGGGAAGGACTTATTTCTGCTATTTGACTATTTGTCTTTTGTATGTGCCTCATATGTACTTTTTGTCCCTCATTTCCTTCATTACTGCCTTCTGTTGTGTTTAGTTGATTTTTTTTATTGAACCATTTTGTTATGCTTCTGATATTTTTTCCTGCATAATTTTTAGATATTTTCTTTGTGGTTACCATGGAAATTTATTTAACATCTTAAACTCATAACAGTCTGTTCAAAATGATACCAACAACTTTAACAGCATACAAAATTCTGCTCCTATACAGCTCTGACCCCCCCACCCTGCACCTTTATGTTGTCATTGTCACAAATTACATCTCTACCTATTATGTGTACAAGAGCTTAGATATACAATTATTCATTTGTCTTTTAAATTTTGTAGGAAATAAAGTGGAGTTACAAACCAAAACTACAGTTAATACTGGATTACATTTATGCCCATATATTTAGTAGAGATCTTTATTTCTTCATATGGCTTTGAGTAACTATTTAGTGTTCTTTCATTCCAAATTTAAAGTCTATTTTTTTTGAGAGAGAGAGAAAGAGGGGGAGAGAGAGAGAGCACACACACACACGTGCACACGGTACGAACAGGGAAGTGGCAGAGAGAGAAAGAGAGAGAGAATCCCAAGCATGTTCTGCTGTGGGCACAGAGTCTGACATGGGGCTCAATCTCAAGAACATGAGATCATGACCTGAGCTGAGATCAGGAGTCAGATGCTTAACCTACTGAAGTACCCAGGTGCCCCTAGTGTCCTTTCATTTCAGTCTGGAGAACTCCCTTTAGCATTTCTTGTAGGACAGTTTAGTGGTAACAAACTCCCTCATTTCTGTTTATCTGAGAATGTCCTAACTTCTCCCTCATTTTGATGGACAGTTTTGCCAGCTGCACAATTCTTTTGTTCACAGGACATTTAATATGCCATCTCACTGTCTTCTGGTCTCCATGGTGTGATAAGAAATCCATTGTTAACTTTCTGAGGATCATTTGTATGATATACCAACACTATTTTTTTTTAAAGATGCTTCATGTAAGATTGAACATTTAGTGGCAGAATTAAAAAGCTGAAAAAATTCTGGAGCTAGTAATTTTTTTTTTTTTTTACTTTGTTGCTTTTACTCTTGGAACACGTAAGTAGCAGGGGTGTTAAGTAAGGTCTCAAATGTTTTCAGTTTGGAAAGACTATACCTTCACAATCAGTCCACACCCCTGTGTTCTGGGAAAGACTAGTAGCCCAGCTATATAAAAAGTTCTACCCAATGCTTTTTCAAAAAATACACTTTTGTCTTGATTAGTTTAATTATTTAAGTGGTAAAACCTTATTGCCAAGGTCTTCGTGTATTACTGAGGAAAATGCCAAAGAATTTTTTATTTTAGTTTTACAAATATTTGTACGTTTGCCGCATATGTGGATGCTAAAACGTTGTTATTTCTAAGCAAAGTTTAATTTTGGCATTTGAAAAAATTAGAAACATTTATCAAAGATAGCCTTTATTATATAGAATGAAAGGAACAGCTTTGAATCCAAATGACAGCCCTGCCTTAGTTTAAAGCTAGGTTCTCTTTTCTGCTTATTATGGATCTTTGATAAGAAATACAATTGCTGAGAAGTCTGTTTTGCTTGCTGTTTGCTATGAGCATTGTGAGACCTTTCCTGATTGTAACCCGCTGTAGAATGGGCTGTAAAACTTCCTAAATGTAGTCTGATATGTAATGGAATGAGTGATTGTATACAAACTAACTGGCATTTCTCGCTTCTGTAAACCTGCTTGCTTAGCACATTCCTCACCTACCCCCTTCCCCCTTTCTTCCTCCCGCTATTTGTCTCTATCTATTTGTCTCTGTCTATAAAAACGCTATACCAACCCTAATCGTGGCCTCTTGCGTCACTGGCGACGAGTGCGCAGAGGACCAGGTTCGAGCCTGCAATAAACGACCCTTGCCGCTTGGCTTTGACTTACGACTCTGGTGGTCTTTTGTGGGAGGTTTTGGAACTTCAGGCATTACAAGAATATATAATAACTATATATATAATATATAGTTATATATAATAAATATATTCTATATATAACATATAGAATATATAACTATATAATTATATAGTTTTATCAAACATATCAAACATATATAGTTTTATCAAACATGATAGTTTTATCAAACATATCATCAAACATATATAATATATATGTATATATATGTGTATATATAATATATATGTATATGAATATATAATAACTATATATAATAGCTATATATAACTATATATTCTATATAATATATATATAGAATATATAATAACTATATATTATATAGTTTTATCAAACATATTATGATTATATAATCATAACATAGGTATAACAGTATAGCAATTATATTTATCATTTTATTATGCATAAAGCAGAGAGTGTTACTGCATTGTCAGTTAATCTCCACTCAATTGCATTAATATAGATCAAAGAAATTACATTATATGTTCCACATCTACTCACATTTTCAGATCGTTTATTGAATCCACAAATATTCATTCAATGTCTGTCGGGCCAGCCCTGAGGCCTGTTTGCACTCACACCCATTCTTCCTTTGTTATGCATCCCAGATTGGCTGTGTTTACTTGAAAAGGCTCTGTGTTCCTGCGGGGGCTGACTCACTGGGGCAATGTTTCCCAGGTTCCTGGATAAGCTGTGTTCCATTTGGGTGGGTCAGTGTGTGACGCTTACAGAAGATGGGAAGGCGATGGAAAAGATGCTAAGGTATTCCTCCCTCAACTCTTTCTTTCCATTAGGATCTCTATGCCTCCTGCTCCTGCTGGACTGGACAGGCCATCAAGGGTTCAGCTTCTGTCAGGTCTTACTCCTAAACTCCAACACATAGATGGCATCGCTGAATTTGACAGTAGTATCTTTTGTTGAAGAGATGTAGGAGAAAGCCTGCTTGGGATCAATAATTGAGAGAATGAGATGAAAGGAACTGGAAACAAAGCACATAGACAACTGTCAGGAGTAGTTTTGATGTAAATGGGGAGACAGAAGTTGGGTGGTAGCTGATGAGGGAGCATAAGGCAAGTTGACAGTCAACACCCCACCCCTGCCCCAGGTGGGATGTGTGCCATATTCCTCAGGCACTCCTGGCTGCCCAAACACATTTGCCCCAAAACAAATGGTTAACTGATAGAGATCATAGTCCTGCAGGACCTAAGTCTCTATCACCCCTCCAGAGTGATGTGGGAAACAAAAGCAGAAGGAAATGGCGATAGAAGTAAATTTCCCTATAACCTACAGCCCACTGACAAATACTTGAGGCTGGCAGTGTAAAATGTTTCTCCAGGAACTCCTTACTGTCTTAATGTTAATGCTTTGCTAGAGGGAAAAAACAACCTTAGCTTGACAATAGCTAGGCCTCCACTAATGGGAGTCTTCTTTAGCATATGAAAATCTCACTGCAAACTTCCCCTGGACTTTATGACCCCCAACCCCATAGTATATAACCAGTCTCTCCCCATGGTCCCAGGACAGCTCTTCCTGCCCATGGCCCCTGTCCCCGTACTTTAATAAAATCACCTTTTTGCACCAAAGACATCTACAAGGATTTTTTTTATTGGCCATTGGCTCCAGACCCCACAAACCCCACTGTCAACCCCCCAAAAAACCTCATCAGTAGCTACCGTGAGATAGATATAAGACCAAGAGAAAAGTATAGGAGAAAAAAATAGATTTTATTTTGATAGGGATGATCTGATATAGAGAGAAAAATTAAAATTTCCTATAAAGAAGGGAGAATTGATAGAAAAAAAGTCCTTGATTATGTGAGTTTTAGGAGGGTTCTGCTGTAAAAAAGGGGCATGGACAATTTATCTGGACACTGGAGTAGCAGGTGGGAATACAGAGTGTGTGGGTACTCACATGGGCAAGGTAGTTGACAAAACAGCAATTTTTTTTTGACTTTTTTCACCACTCAGTGAGAAATAATAGTTAAATAAAAATATATCGAATAAATCTATTATGCTACCATATTTTAAGATTAAAATGTTTTATGAAATCTCTAGATAGAGCTTCAAAACAGCTATGCAAAATTTGCTTCAGATAATTAAACAGATAAATAGAAAGATTTGTGTGTGTGTATATACATTTGAGATCTACATGTCACAAGTGACCTGATATATTTATATCATCTAATTTCACAATATATCAATCTAGTCAGAATGTACAATTAAAAAATCAGAAAATAAAAACAGAGAATAAACTTAAAAATTAAGAATTTTGAAGAGCAGTAATTATTTTAAAATCTATATTTTCTTTTTTAAAACAAATTGAAGAACTTACATGTCTAATTAATAAAAAATTAATTTGCCACCTCATTTGTGTCTCATCAGAAAAAAATATTACTAGTTCTAACATTACCTTAAAAATGCCAGATGGGGGCAGCTAATGCTAATTACCTTCATACATTTTTAAATAACTCACAATTTTAAATATTGAAAGATTATTTTAGGATTTTGAGCAACCAACTTTGTTTGCTTTTTTCACTATGTCATACTAAATGCATTTCTTAAATTGCCAATTGCTAAATAATATATTATTTTTTTTCTAAGTTTCTTATTTTGAGAGAGAGCAAGCAAGCACAAGTCGGGGAGGGCCAGGAGGGGAGGGAGAGAATCCCAACCATGCTCCATGCTGTCAGCGCAGAGCCCTAGTGGGGCATGAGCTCACCAACTGTGAGATCATGACCTCAGCCAAATCAAGTCAGACGCTCAACCGACTGAGCCACCCAGGTGCCCCTTGTCCTCTATCATTATCTTATGATGTTATAGAACCTGGCCTGGATCACCTGGCAGAAGAACCAAGTGGCACTTGGAGATCTTGGAAGACAGGAGGTTTATTTCCAACCAGGGGCCTCAGAGGAGATCACTCTCCAGAGGTCTGAGCACCCAGCACAAGCATGGGGGCCAATTTATAGTCTGTTACTTCTGCATTAGTAATTTGGCATGGGCTGCAAGCAAGTGGAGCAGGAAGAAGAACCTGGAAGGGGAGTTGTCAGGTGGGGACTGGAATTCCCCTATCAGTGCTGTCGGCCATCTTATAATGTAATTTTTCCCTATCAATGAAATAATCATTAACTTCATGTAAGGATATCAATCTGGCCAATTTGGAAAATAGAATGATTTCACTTATTCTAAATTAAGTGATTTTTCAAGAAGAGTCTATGAAAGCTTCCAAAGAAGAAATCAGATATTATGACCATTAGCTATTGGTCATTAAGACCAATGCTTAGCAGTAGTCCAAAGCAAAGCATACTCTAAGCTATAACTGAGGTATTATCTGAAATATTGATAAGTGGTTTACATTAAATATCCTTCAATATGTCAAAATGTTTATATGTATTTTTATGTGAACCTTTATTTATAAAACCTGTCACACAGTTACATGTGTATGTGCATGAGTACATATGTGTGTGTGTACACACACACACACACACACACACACACACACACACACACATACTACAGAGCCCAGAGGTTTGAATGCAGCCCAGATGAGAACCCTGACTTGTATGATTGATTTGGAAAGTTTTGGCTTCATACAGATTTGGAATTTTGGACAGAACAGTATAATTATTCCTGCTTGGAAATAATTCTCAGTATATTGAAAGAATGAATAAATAATTGAATTTAGAGCAAGATATAGCGACAATGTATGTAAGACTTTGGATGGGCATGTATCGATCAGAAGAAAACTTTGAGACTCCGGTAATAGTGCAAGTAAGTTTGAGGTTCATATATAGGGTCAATGTATTTTGACCAATAAGCATCCTGGGAACCTAGTAAGGGACGACACTATCATAGGAATATATTGTAAGTTGATTTATTCTAAATCCTATAATTTAAAGAAAGTACCCACTTTAGAATGCACCAGGATATCAGAAAAGATAATCCTAAGACGGAGTCTTGATAATGGATTTCTTCCTGGATTCACTCTCTTTTCTCTCGAACTTTTTCCACCCTGGCTAATAACTAACAAAGACTGGAACAACTTTTCCCTCCTTTTATCTTAGGAAATAAGTGTTTATCAATATGGAGTGTCTTTTCATACAATGATGAATATATGCTAGCACAAAATTTAAAAAACAATGATGCAAGAAATTGTGTTTTAAGTTACTAAGCTTGTAATTGAATTTGAGGATCATCCTTTGGTGTCTATAGCATGATATTTGGACGTTGTATGTTCTTGGTAATTACATAACAGGCTACGATGAGTAAAAGTAATGAATGACTTCTGAATTTTGTGTGAGTCATTAAAACAGAGATAGTCTACTATGAGTAACTTAGTCATCTAAAAACTTTATGGCTTGACATAAAAACCTAATTTGTTGTATCTTATTTTAGCAGGAAATCACAGTTGTTAGTATAATTCCATAATATATCCTGGAAATAGTTTCCTTGCTTATGATAATATATGAGCTTGACTGTCTAGTTTATCAATTATAATTATACTTTATTATACATATATTTTTCTTTTCCCCAGGAAATTTCTCTTATCAAACCATGACAGATGTATGCTCCATGACTTACCAATTAAAACTTTATGTGAATATATTGTAAATATGATAGTTAATTTTTCCTCTTGTTTCATTGAGCTAGAAATAAGAATATTACCTAAATAGTGTACTTCTATGTTTTAATTTCTTAAACTAATTATCTACCAATTTGAAAGAAAATGTGTAGGGAGGAATAATACTGAGATTGTTCTTTTTTCATTTCACATTTATAATTATCCATGCATTTATGTGCATAATCTTTGGAATTCTGACAACGTATTAGTTTTTAAAATAAAGGCATTGCATTAATGTTTTTTCCTTCCTTTTTTGAGTATTATAACAACGTCTAGCACCTATATTTTGTTAAGTGTTAGTCACTTATGCTAGCACTTTACCTACATTTACAGATTTAATCCTCATAACTCTTCGAGCTGCTCAGTGTAGGTTGTGAGCAGATCAGCAGCCTTTGTAGCAAGCATATGAGGTCTACATGGCAAAGAAGTGAGGGGACTATCAGATAAGGACTGATGCCCTCGGTTCAACAAGCCCTGAGGAAATGAATCATGCCAATCATCTTATGAGTCAGCTTGAAATTGTCTTTTTCCAAGACGAAACCTTTAAGTGAGATCGCAGCCCCGACCAACACTTATATTACAGATTTGTGACAGATTCTGAAGCAAAGGGCCCACCTAAGCTGCGCCCAGATTCTTGACCTACAGAAACTTGAGGATAAAAATATATCTTATTTTAGGCCACATAGTTTTGGGGTCACGTTTTATATAGTAATAAATAATATATAAATCTACCCTGATATTATGTGGGAGGTGATTACACATGGGTATGAATAATGGACATGGGAAACACTGGGGTCATCTTGATGGTTGGCTGCCACAGTTCACCCCCTGTTCCTTAATTATTAATAATCATTCCTATATGCAAAATAAACTCACTCCGTCCCAAGGTCTCCAAAAACCTCTAAGGTCTCCATTAGAGCAGCAGCTCAAAATCCAGAACCTTGCCATCTAAATGAAGAACAGGTACAAATGAGGCTCCTTACGTCCTATTCCTCAAGTTCAGCTCCATGAATATTCTCTTTACTTAATAAACTATTGAGACAAATAATCTAACCCCTGCACATCCAACATGCAATGGAGAGACAGAAACAGGACAACTAATATAAAGATTTTTGTTTGTAAAAGGGGAAAATGAGGTATATGAAGGAGTCACTGGTCCACCACAATTTTGAAATTCAGTGGAGTACAAGTTGGAATGTCCTTGATTAGATCTTAAGCCCTGTGCATAATTAATTCTCCATGATTTGAGATTCTGCTTTCTTTTTGAGCTCTTGGTTCCATTCTGATTTTCCATTCTATTTTTTCATAATAGATAGCATGCATTTGCAGTAGAAGAATATTCTTAGCAACTTCCTGCCAAAAGAATATGGGGAATTCAGATCTGGTTTTTATTTTGTACTGTTTCTCTCCATTACAACATCTAAGATAATGATGTTTCCACAAATGTAAAAATATCTATATATCTATATCTATATATCAGTATGCTGGTCTTCTATGAATCTTGCTACAATTTATCCATTAGACAGGGATTTTCAACTTTAGTACTATTGGTATGTTCGTTTTGGTATTGATATTTGCTTGCTGCGTTTGTGGGTACAATATGTATATTACAAGGTGTTTGGGAGCATACTGGCCTCTCCCCACTAGGTACCAGTAAGGCTTCTCCAAGTTATGATAAACCAAACAGTTTCTTGACATTGTCAGAGATTATGGAGATGGAGGTGGGGGGGTCTATGGCCATACCACCCTGAACGCGCCCGATCTCCTCTGATCTCGGAAGCTAAGCAGGGTCGGGCCTGGTTAGTACTTGGATGGAGATGGAGGTGGGGGCAGAATTTCTCCTCCTTGAGAGTCATTTGCACTAGACAAAAATTCTTTAAGTTAATTTCTTTTTACCTTGAGCTTCTTCTGAGATGCTTTAGGGACAATACCTTTATCCTGCTAATGAACTTTATTGCTCTTACTTGGGATCTGTGAGATAGACCCTTAATCTCTTTAGGGGTCTTTTATCTGAATAGTACTTTAGACCATTCTGAGATCTAACAGAACATTTTAGAGCCACACCTTGGCATCATCAATGAATCATATTTTCCTCACATTGCCCAGGATGTGATCTTTGCTTGGAAGCCATTTCTTAGCTATAGCATCATTCACTGCCTGGAGAAACTGAGACTTTTTAAAAAACTATCACATCATGGCTCTTTTTTCCTTATTAGCCATTCCTTTAGTTCATCTGTCTTCTCTCATTTTGCTGCAAACAGCAAAAAGAAACCAGGTGTTAAACACTTTGGTTGGGAGTCTTAGCAATTATATCATCCAGTTCATTCTGTTGCATAACAAAGCTCCTCTTTCTTCCACTTAACAATAATATTACCTCCCTTTACTTGGAACCCTCACCCACAGCCTTATCAAAGACCAGGAGTGTTCAAGTAATAGCTTCTTCAAGGCACTTCCGTCTTTAACTAAACACTGTCTGCAAGGCCCTCTTCCCAGTCCACAGCACTACTATCATTTTGGTTTTTGTTACAACAGCATGCCATTGCCAGGTACCCACGTATTACTTATTTTTTGCTACATAAAAAATTACCCCAACTTAGCTGAGCGAAACAGCAAACATTTATCATTTTAAACTTTCTGCGTGTCAAGTGTTCTGGCAACAGCTCTGCGGGTTGGTTCAGTCTCAGTCTAGCATGTGGCTGCAGTCAAGGCATCAGTTGTTGCTTCAGCCATCAGCTGAAGGCTTGACTGAGTCTGGAAGGTCCGCTTCCAACCTTACTTCCATGGCTGTTGGCAAGAGGCCTCAGTTCCTTGCCGCATGGGCCTCTGCATATGACTGCTCACATTATGTCTTCCAAGAGAGCATTTGACCCAAGAGAGAGAATGGGTTCAAGACAGAAGCCACAGTGTTTTATAACCTACTTATCTAAGTAGCATATCATCACTTCTGCAGTATCCTATTTGTCTTGCAGAGCAGCACTGGGACAGTGCATTGGGGCATCACACAGAAAAATGAATTCTAGGAGGCTGGGATCCTTGAGGGCACGGTGGAGGTTGGCTATCCATTACTAGAGGGGAATCATAGAATGGAAAAATATTGAACTCTGAGAGCCCAGAATGTAGTAGGCAATAAAAAATATATTGAATGAATGAATCTTTAATGAAAAAAACAGCCATTGGGAATTTTGTTTTAATTTTTCTTAATACTTCTAGGTAAAGCGCTATTAAATGACATATCCTAATATTTTCCTCTGAATGACTTATTTTACTCTTACTACATCCCAGGATAGTAATAATAATACATTTGTGAAGCATGATTTCTTTTGTAGAGAACCTGTTATTTATTTTACAAAATTAATTATTATGGATATCTGGCCTTTCCAAAATTCTTTCTGACATATATTTAAATTGAGTCCTAGATATTCAAACTCCTATTTCTTCTTTCTGTGAACTGAATTTGTTTTTTATGGTCTGGATATTAATCATAAGTTACCTGATCCATTTTCATTTGTATGTATTTTATCTCTTAAAATATATTAAATTTCTTAAAGACACGATGACTGTTATTCATCCATATATATCCAAAATAATTGAAATCAGGATCCAATCTGAGACATCTGTTTTTGTATGTCCGTTGCAGCATTATTTTAATAGCCAAGGTATGGAAGCAACCTACATGTCCATTGATAGAAGAATAAAGAAAATGTGGTGGATACATACAATGGAATATTATCCAGCCTTAAAAAAAGGAAATCCTTTCATACATGACAGCCTGGATGAACTTAGAGGACATTTTGCTAAGTGAAATAAGCCAATTCCTGAAGGACAAATTCTGCGTGGTTATATGAGGTATCTAAAATGATAAACTCAGACACTCAGAGTAGAATGGTGGTTACCAGAGCTTGGGGAAGCTGCTGTTCAATGGATATATATTTTCAGTTATATAAAATCAATAAGTTCTAGAGATCTGTTGCACAACATTGTGCTTGTAGTTAACAATGCTATATTGTGCATTTAAAAATATGTCAAGAGGTTAGATGTCATGTTAAGTGTTCTTGTCACACACATACACACACAAACACACACAGTGTGTATGGACATGAAATAAATAGGCAAGTTCTTGGTTCCTAGAATCTAGAAATTCAAAATGTGTTTTATTTTCTTGCAGTATGAAAATATTTTGCCTGAATTATTATGAAGCCAGCTTCAGAAAGAGTTCACATAAAGTGAAGATATTAAATATAATTTCACAAAGAACTCTAGGATTCCTATTCAAATATACTGGTATAAAATCAAAGCAAATAGAGCTAAATAAATAACTGGAAAAGACAGCATAAAAAACTCCTTAACATCCTCCAAGAAATTAATAACACTTAAAACAAGAGTTGCTCAACAAAAAATCTGGCCTCCAGTTCTGATGAAATGTCACAAAAAAAGAGTCCTTAAGAAAAATGTACTTTTATATAGCACAGTTAAGTGATTTTTTTGAATCAAATTTCCAGATTTCTACCAATTTACACATGTATGCATTTGTAGTAAAATTGCGACTTAACACTTCTTGTCTTTTTATCAATTGCTGCGTTGATCATAAAGTGTTGCCCATTTTTATCCAGAGATAGCTATACTAAACCCTGAGTAGGATCAAATAAAAACCAGACAACCTTGAAGGTGGAGGGAACAGAATTCTCTGTAACACAGGACCATGAAAATTGGATTCGACCTAATGGACCAAGAAAACACTTACTAAAAGTAAAATGGTATTGAGATGCCGTCTCAAAGGGATTAGATTATTCAGAAGACCCATTGTTTTGGGCTAACAACTCTACATTTTACCAGCTTCCCCTTCCTTATTTCTTGAACAAAATCTAGCTTTCTTGAGACCAGTTATTATGTGTATAAAATTTGATAAAAATATTTCAAATTAAAATAGAGTAACATAAAGTATTGAACCTATATTTATTTGTACAATATAAAGAAAATACATATAACATCACATACATTATATAATTATATATAAATATGTACCAATTATTATAAAAAAGAATCTCACTTTTTATTGTTTACCAAGTGAGATGAAATCTACTTCCCCATATATCTCAAAGCAGAACATATCGGTGTCTTTTCCTATCAGTGCACTGAACCTTGAAGCCATAATTCAATAGAAAAGGGGATAAAAATCAATTGTGCAGGTATGTGCCAAGATAATATAACTACAGACAATGGAGAAATAAAGTGAATCTTTTCTATTATTTGTAAATAACTGTCAGTTTATTACACACTTAATCATTTTCCCCAATAAAATATTTTACAAAACAAATTTTACTGATAAAAGCTTTTTTTTAAAGTATATTTTATATATTTTACAAAATGGTTTCCCTATGGAGTATCGTTTAAACAATTCATAAGGTGTAAAAGAAATGGCTTATAGAAATGATGAAGTGCATTTTTGTTCTGTAAGATCAAATCTGTTTGAATAGAATCATGTTAATTAATCCACTCTCTCTTCACATGGTAAACTCAAAACTGAAACTATTAAATCAGTCTACCACATAACTCATTGTACTATGTAAGATAATAATTAAATAATTGAAGGGCATTATTTGGTACCGATCACAGACAATTTACAGGGCAAAATACATACAACAATATTTTTACTTGTCCCTTAATAACACTGTCAGTAACCCATAAATGGTGATTTAACAGCTTTGCAGAGGCTCATTCATGAAGAGCAGGAGTAATGTACTAATAAGAGCTTGCTCTTTTAAAAGAATGGATTAAATGGCAATGCCTGTGATTATATCATAATGATTAACTTAAGTGAATCTAATGAAGCATATAGTGAATTCTTAATATCCATTTCAGGAGGAAGTGGGTTACCCTAGTCTACTTTGATCTCACTATGTTCAAAGTTTATTCTGCTAAAAAAAATTGTATGTGGTTTTAGAGATGAAAATAATCAGGCATCATGTGGAACAAAACTGAAAAGTGTAAAATAAACGTTTGCTGGCATATTTATTCAGGTTTCGCTGGCAGACGTTTTCTTATTCTCCAGCGGTTCTTTCCCACATTTTATCTTATTGAATCATCTTTCCTGTCCAAAGGCACATTTATATACATGAAGTGAACGGACATGGACTATCTTAGCTCTTCATCTCTGCTATTTAAATGACTAGCACCAATCACTGCATGACTAATTTGGTCTTGGTAGTTGGTAACCACTGTGAAGATTTTTTTTAATTAAATTTTTAATTTTAATTCCAGTATCGTTAACATACAGTGTTATATTAATTTCAAGTGTACAATATAGCGATTCAAAAATTCTATACATGTCCTCAGTGCTCATTATGGTAAGTGTGCTCTTAATCCCCTTCACCTACTTCACCCATTCCCCCACTCACCTCCCCTCTGGTAACCATCAGTTTGTCCTCTACAGTTAAGAATCTGTTTCTTGTCATTTTTTCCTTTGCGTGTTTGTTTCCTAAATTGCACATGTGAATGAAATCATATGGTATTTGTCTTTCTTTGAATGACTTGCTTTGCTTAGCTTCATTTCAAACAGTGACAGTATCGTAGTCATTAAATGTTCAATTCAGATTTTACTCTTAACTGACAAGGAATATGTGGGGGGCAGTGGCTAATGTCTATAACCAAGTGATTTGCTACTTAAAATAAGCATAGGCTACAGATGGGAATAAAAGTAAGGTTTATTTTTTTTTCCTATTTTGAGAAAACATATTATTTTGTGATTGTACAATAGACCCATTTATAAGAAGCAAAAACAATTATAAAACAATGCATGTACATGGTAAGAATTTAAAATAATACAAAAAAAAGAACAAAACTTGCCTTCATAACACACTAAAACCCTACCTTCTAGAGTTTACAGATACAATTCTTGTGTGTACTTACAGAAATACACACACACACACACACACCTATGTGTATATACACACACACACACACACACACACATATATATGTTGAAAACACACATATTATGCATACTTGTATGCATACTTTGTCTTACTTAACAGTGTTTTGGAGATCATTCCTTAACAGTATGAATAGATCTAGCATGTTTCCATTATACTGTTTAAAACAGTCTATATTACATGGCTATACCTTGAAATAGATCTTTCTTGATTCCATAGGATTCTGCTTACTCTCTGTTAACATCGGAATCCTCCTTGTCTTCCCTGTCCTCCCTATTCTCCTCATCCTCCCCCTGTTCCTGCTTATCCTCCATTAGGTCAGTTACAATCTCACAATTCCATTACCTCACGGTGACAATAAGTGAAAAGTAAGTTATTTGTATTTCTGTTTATTGTAAGGTTGATCAAAGCAAGTTATGTTGAAAGAAATTTATTCCACCCAAGGGAATGAAAAAGATATTTTACTTACGGTGTATTTTTGTTTATACATATGTGTACACACACACCAATAAAGGGAGAGAGATTGTAAGTACAACACAGTGGAGTGTTTTAAAGATGCTTTCCAGAGCAAGGCAGTTATGTTTTGGTAATCCTGACTAAATGAAGGGAGGCAGGCAGCTATAACCCTCAAGGTTATAAGACAGTGCTCACAGTTTCCACAGAGGAGCATCCATGTGGTATATGGTGCCTGGACGACGTGGACAATGGAAGGAAAACACAGGATATTGACCGAGATGTTGGTAGCTGACAGAATCTGCAATAGCCTTCAGTAGTCATCAGTGCCGGGAAGATGCCAGCTTTCCAGTGAAAGAAGTGTTGACCTGTGAAAGTGGTAATTTTAGGGACATTGAGTATCAAGTAAGGCAACGTTTTTAAAGCTACTACTCCAGGCACAAATTAAAAGTTGCATTAAAGCAGATTTTTGTCCTAAGAAAAATCACTTGAATGGATCATTTTTGTTGTTCAGACTGAAGAGTAAGAAAAATCACTGAAAGGAAAAGACAAAGAATGTTTTGTGCCTTAGACTTATAGAATTTGGGATACAAAGTGAACCACTTTGAAATCTTTGATTATTCCAGGGCCATGATGGTTTTGCATGCAGTCTTCTAGAACTTTTGTAGTTTAAGCTTTCAGTGTAGGTGATCATCCATTTTGAATTCACATATTTCTGCATAGTGTGTAATAATGATCAATGTAAGTCTTCTGCCTTGAAAGGTAAATTATGACTTCCAGTGAAGGGAAAAATATAACTGGCCCACAGGTAAGTAGGAGGAAACATGTGTTCTAATTTGCCTGGAACAGTCATGGCTTATGCCTGTAATTTGTACATATATGTCAACAATATCCACTTTTACTCTCTAATATAACGCCATTTGATATTAAGTGGTCACCACGACCCACAGACTACCTTTTGACAGAGAGACATAGAGCTGCTAAGTGACATTTAGATTAAATAGTAGGTTGGGTTTAACAAGTATCATCTGAAACACAAAGAAATTCCCTCCTTTTTATTTTCTGTTCTGTATATCTACTCCTCACCACCACCTATCAATTCTCATTTTTAATGTGGTTAAATGGTAATGTTAGAAATAGGGTTGTCATACCCCTATCAATGTCAAAAAATTAAAAGTTTTAAAAGAAACAAAAGTAGAATGGGAATCTATTATTGTTAGCATTTTCTGTTTATTTTTTTGTTTGTTAACAAAAATAGACTTTGATTTGTTTCATCCCTGCATATGACTGTTCTCAGTTAAAAAGAAATAATAGTTTAAGCAAATAGACTTTGTACCTAATGAATCAAGTAATATTGTGAATTGCAATGTTTGGTCCATCATGGGTAGAAAGCTGGAATCAAAATCTTACTATAGGTACACTCACTCCTTGGTTAAGAGTGGTCAAACTATAACCTATGTCTGTGTAACCTTGGACAAGATCCTGAATCAATTTAAATCTTTGTGCACTGGAGATATAAAAAACCTATGGTTTATAAGAGTAGCTATAATGATTGTTAAGAATATTAGTGAATGTAAAATATTTACCAGTATGTGATTTAACTGTTTATGTATGTTTGGTATAATTAATGATGGGATTTATTTCTGCCATTTTGATCTTTGTTTTGCATAATACATATGTCAATTTTTGGTTTCTCTATTCCCCCAAGTCTGCGTTCTTTTGGGTTAAATATTTTCTTATATGCTTCTATTTCTGCTGCTTATTTAACTCTTTTGGAGTTACTGTCTTAGTGGTTGCCTGGGGTACTAAAATTAATATCTTAATTTAAAACCACCTAGTTTAGATAAATACCACTTAATTTCAATAGTGTACAAAAAATTTGCTCTAATATACCTCCATTCCCTCCCTCCTCCTTTGTGTAGTTATCATACAAATTACATCTTTCTAGATTATAAGCCCATGAACGCTATTTTATAATTATTGCTTTATGCAGTTTTCTTTTAAAACAGACAAGACTTACAAGAATGCATTTATATTGTCTTTTATATGTACTTATGTAATTATTTTCATTGATGCTCTATATTTGTGTGGATTTGAATTACTATGTAATGTCCTTATAGTTTAGCTTCAAGGACTCCTTTTGGTGTCTGTTGTAGGGAAAGCTTACAGACAATAAATTCCCTCAGTTTAGTTTATCTGCAAATATCTTTGCCTTTATTTTTGAAAGACAGTTTTGCTTTACATAAGACAATTGCCTGACTTTTTTTCCTCCAGTAATTTGAATATGCCATCTATGTTGATTAACATTATGTGTCAATTTGGAAGATGTTTGGATGAGAATAACCTTTACATCAGTGAACTTTGAGGAAAACAGATTGCCCTTCATAATGTGTATGGGTTTTATCTAATCAGTTCCAAGCTTGAATAGAAGAAAAAGACCAGTCTCCTCAAGCACAAGAAAAATTCTCCAGCAGACTGCCTTCAAACTTCATCTGTACCATCAGCTCTCCTGAGTCTTGAGACTTCCAGCCCATACCACAGATTTTAGACTTCCCAGCCTCCATAACCATGTGAGTCATTTCTTATAATAAATCTGTTCATATATGTATATGAGATACACACATACACACATTCTATTCTGTTTCTCTGAATAATCCTAACTAATACAGATTTTGGTACTAAGAGTAATACTAGAGGAACAAAATCTTAACTAAGGATGAATTTTCTGAATTAGTTCTAGAGTTCCTGGAACTGGATGTCTAATCTGATTAAAGACATTGATATCTCTGTTCCTAGTAGTAGAGTATATCCAGGGTGTGATAGGCAATAGCGATACATAAAATATCACCATTGAATACTCTTAATGAAACATTTGTAAGAAGCAAGGATATGAGTGACCATGTATATGATACTTTCAAACATTTGTGTCAAACTGCCATTTTAGTTGAATTGGGTAGATGGTACTGATATCACCAGACAAAATGGAGAAAGAAAAGGATGAGCTCAGGGATTAAAATTCCTCACTCAAGTGCTGTATAAATGACTTGAAAGCTTCTACATCTGTACCAAAAAATTCTCCTATAGCCACAGGGCTAAGATTGCTAAAACCAAGCCCCGAAGCTTACCTTGTAAGTGGCTGATCTACAATGTGCATTGAATTCTCAGCCTGACAGCATGTCTAGCATTTAAGTGAGGGCATTCATTCAGGAAGGAATGTGATCCTATGTAGAATCAGCACATGTAGAAAGACTTTGAATGAAGCTGAGGGCATTAAGCCCCTGAATTCTGAGGAATCTTTGCCAATAGAAGCAGCCTTTTCATCCTTACATGAGGAGGCTAATCCTACTTGCCTCAGGAATGGTTTGCTTGGCTTGTTAAACAAGGGCTGAAAGTTGGCCTAGACTGCATGAGCTAGAAATGCCAGATCTGCTGTGGTTCATGGTAGAAGTGATTCAAAGGCTTAAGGATATCAGAGTGTTAGAATGGATTTATCATTTAAGACCTACTCACCCAACTGACAGAGACAAGAAGATATACCTTTCACCATGAATGTAAAACAGTTTTGTAAGGGAAGCCCCAGATCCTTGAAGAGTTCTATGATTGCTTTTTTTCTGAAGGATAAACCTTACATTGGGAACTGTGGTCAGTGATCTGGGAAACCTAAATGCAATGGGAGTAATTGGGTCCTGGGGTGACAGGGTCCAAGTGGTGGTATTCAATGCATGATTACGGTAATGGATGGCAGAGTCAAAGCAGCAATCTGTGTAGTCAGACCCATGCAGATCTAGGGGATTGGTTACTTGACCATGATGTTGCTAGAAATGAAATAGATATAAAGCCTACTAAACTCTTACCTGATTTATATAAGCAGACAAGTTCTAGATTGAATGAATAAAACTCTAGTTTTTATTGTAAAAACAGCAGTGATGGAACCATCAATCAATTCCTAGACTTGAACTAGTTTACAGATCCAGAGTCCCTTGAATGAAGGAATCCTGAGTTCCCTTGAGAAAGGACCTTGGGTGCACTGCCTAAAGTTTTCTGTTAATCCTTGTCCCAGCCTTTCCAAAAGGAATTTAAGACCAGGTTAACTGTGTATTGGGGGGAAAGGAAATAATCAAACCTTTTGAGGACTACTGGATACTGGCTCTGAACTGACACTAATTCCAGGAGACACAAACATCACTATTGTTCACTCAGAAGAGGGGCTTATAGAAGTTAGGTGATCAATGGAATGTTAGTTTAGATCCATCTCACAGTGGGCTCATGGGTCCCTAATATCCCTGGTTCTGAAATACATAATTAGAGTGGAGATATATCAGCATCTGGTATAATCCGCAAATTGGCTGATTAACCTGTGGAATAAGAGTAATATGGCAGGAAAGGCCAAGTGGAATCCACTAAAACTGTCTCTGTCTAGAAAAACAATAAACCAAAAGCAATGCCGTATTCATGGAGGGATTGCAAAGATTAGTGCCACCATTTGAAGGACATAAAGATGGTGATTCTCACCACATCTCTGTTCCACCTGCCTATTTTTCCTGTGCAGAAAACAGATGGATCTTGGAGAATAACATTGGATTATTGTGAGATTAATCATGCAGTAACTTCAACTGCAGCTGCTGAACCAGATGTGGTTTCATAGCTTTAACATATTCATACTTCCCCTGATACCTGGTATGCAACTATTGATTTGGCAAGTGATTTTTTTTTCACCAGAAGCTTTTTTTTTTTACTGGAACCATTTAGGTTTCAGCTTACAAGGCCAGTAATATACCTTCACTGTCCTACCTCAGGAGTATATCAACTCTCCAGACTATGTTATAGTTTAGTTTGCAGAGATTTTGATTGTCTTTATATTCCACAAGGTATCACACTGGTCTATTACACTGATGACATTATTCTGATTGAACCTAATGAAAAAGTAGTAGCAATTACTCCAGACTTACTGATAAGACATTTATGTGCCAGGAGGTTGGGAAATAAATCTGACAAAAATTCAGGAGCCTTCTACCATAGTGAAATTTCTAGGAGTCCAGTGATATATACCATATTGGCATACTCTTTTAAGGTAGAAGATAAGATGTTGAAACTGGACCCTGCTACAATCAAAAAACAAACACAATACCTAATGGGTCCCTTTGGAGGTTAGAAGCAACACATTTCTCATCTGAATGTGTTACGCTGGCCATTTACCAAGTGTCTGAAATTGAGGCCCAGAAAAAGAAGAAGGGTCTGCAATAGATCCAGGCTGCCATGCTTTTCCCCTTGGGACATATGACTCATCAGATTCAGTGGTGCTTGAATTATCAGTGGCAGGTAGGGATGCTCTTTGGAGTTTTTGGCAGTCTCCTATAGGTGAATCAAAGTAGGCCTTTAGAATGTTGGAGAAAGGCCATCCTCCATAGGTAACTACTCACTTGATGGGAGTAATATAATGTTGGGTTTGCACAACAGAAATGCATCATCAAATGGAAGTGGTATTTATGAGATGGGTCCTGAGCAGGCCTTGAAGGCATAAGTAAGGTATAAGAAGAAGTGGCCCAAATGTACAAGTTCCCACGTCTGCCATGCTACCTTCTCTCTCTAAGCCTGCACTTATGGCCTCATAGGAAGTATATATGAGGCCAAAAGAGGAAAGAAACACTTAGGCCTGGTTTACAAATGATTCTGCATAATATGCAGGCACCATTAGAAAGTGGACAGCTGTAACTCTATAACCCTTTTCTGGAATATCCCTGAAGGACGATGGGAATAAACCATCTTAGTGGACAGAAACTTGAGCAGTGCACTTGGTTGTTTAGTTTGCTTTGAAGAAAAAATGGCCAGATGTGCAATTACATACTCATGCATGGACTATAGCCAATGGTTTGGCTGAACGGTCAGGGACTTAGAAGAAATAAACTGAGAACAATTGTGACAAAGAAGTCTGGGGAAGAGGAATGTGGATAGGCCTCTCTGAACAGGCAAAATCATGAAGATATTTATATCCCCTGTCAATGCCTACAAAAGGGTGACTGACCTCAGTAGAGGAAGGTTTTAATAATCAAGTGCATAGGTTGACTTCTGTGAAGACAGCTCAGCTTCTTTCTGTAGGCACTCCTGTCTTACTCAGTGGGCTCATGAACAAAGTGGCTATGGTGACAGGGATATAAGTTATGCATGGGTTTATACTCACCAAGGTTGACCTAGCTATGGCCAGTGCTGAGTGCTCTGTCTGCCAGAGGTAAAGACCAACACCAAGTCCCCAGTATGTTGCCATTTCCCAGGGTAGTCATCCAGCTATCTGATAGCAGGTTAATTCCACTGAACCACTTCTATCAGTGAAGTGGTAATGTTTTATTCTTACTGGAATAAACACTTACTCTAGGTTCAGAATTGCCTTTTCTGCATGCAGTGTTTCTGTCCAAACTGCCATTCATGGGCTTATAGAATGTCTTATCCACTGTCATGGCATTTTACTCCATTGCTTCTGATCAAACGACCAACTTTACAGAAAAGGAAGTGTAGAAATGTGCTTATGCTCATAACATTCACTGTTCTTACCATGTTACCCACTATCCTGAAGCAGCTAGCATGTTAGAATAGTGAAATTGCCTAGGACACTGTGGTGACTCAGTTGGCTAAGCATCAGACTCTTGGTTTTAGCTCAGGTCATGATCTCACTGCTCATGGTATTAAGCCCCATGTCAGCCTCACTGACAGCATGGATCATGCTTGGGATTCTCTCTCCCTCTCTCTTTGCCCCATCCATCCTCAAAAGAAATGAACAAACATTTGAAAAACAGAATTGTAGAATTGCCTTTTGAAGCCTCAGTTATAGCATTAGCTAGGTGGCAATACTTGGTAGACTGAGTCAAGGTTCTAGGAAGCACTGTATATAAAATAGCACTGTATATTTCAGTTTTTAATATACAGTGCTATTTTCCAGTAACCAGGGTGCATGGGTCCAGGAATCAAGAGGTGGAAATAGTAGTACCACTCACTATAATCCCTCGTGTTTAGTGAAACTGTTGCCTCCTTTTTCCCACAATTCTATGCTTTGTGGGCCTAGAGGTCTTGGATCCAAAGGGAAGAATTGAACTGGAAGTTCAAATGGCCACTCAGCTCTTTTGGATTCCTCATGTCTTTGAATGAACAGGCAAAGAGGGAGTTACTCTGTTGGCTAGGATAATTTATCCTGATTACGAAGGAGAAATTGGACTGTTTTTCTACAGTGGAGGAAAAGTAAAGTATATGTGGAACACAGACGTATTAGGGTATCTTAGTATTACCATGCTCTGTGATTAAGGTCATTTCAGGTAGGACCATTAGTGGCTCAGACCCTTCAGGATTGAATATTTGGGTTACACTACCAGGAAGAGAACCATGACCAGCAAAGGTGCTTGATGAAGTCAAGGAGAATCCAGAATGGTTAGTTGGAATTGGTAGTTAGGAATACCAGCTGTGACTATGTGACCAATGACAGAATCAAGTTCTGTAATTGTCATGAATATTACTTTTTATTTTATTATTAATATGTTAAAGCATATATCTTTGTTTTCTTCTTCCCTCTCTTATTCCCTTACCGTATAACAAAGATGTATGCACTTTATATTGTAGTATTTAAGTACTGTTAATTTTATATCATAGTATTTCAGTTATGGGATGGAAAGCATAAGAGTGAACATCATTCAGGTATTTTGCCTTCTCCTGAAGAGAGGGATGGTGCATTTTTTGTCATATGCAGGATACTTGTACCATGTAAAATAGAAGTATAACCTTGTTATTGTCTTTATTTGGAAATAAATATGGTTTAAAGACAAGCCAAATTGACAAGGTTAACCATTGCAATGGTTAATTTTATGTATAAATTTGGAGGGTGTTTTTGTATAAGATTAACATTTAAGTCAGTGGACTTTGGGTAAAGAAGATTGCCCTCCATGATGTGGGTAAGCCTCTTCAAATCAACTGAAGGTATTAATAGGACAAAAAGAGTGGCCTCCTGCAGCACGAGAAAAATTCTCCAGCAGACTGCCTTCAGACCTAGTTCACATCATCATCTCTCCTAGGTGTCTGCCTGTTAGCCTTCAGTCTGGCACTGCACCATCAGCTCTCCTGGTCTCAAGTTTGTTGGCCCACACTGCAGATTTTAAATTTCTCAGCATCCATTGTCACGTGAGTCAGTTCTTTATAATAAATAAGCACACACATTTTGTTGATTCTATCTCTCTGGAGAACCATGACTAATGCACCAACTCATTTCCTTTATTGTTTCTGATGAGATGTTAGCTGTAAATCTTATTGGGGTTCACTTGTATGTGATAAGACCTTGTTCTTTTGCTGTTATTCCAAAGGGAAGAATTGAACTGGAAGATTCAAGATTGTCTTTGATATTTCAAGATTGTCTTTGATATTTTTCCCAATGTTCTTACCATGTGTCTCTTTTTGGATTTCTCTGAGTTTATCCTACTTTTTGTATGTTTAGGTTAATATTTTCTAATCAAATTAGGGAGCGTTTGACCATTGTATCTTCAAATAGTCTTTCTGAGACTTTCTTTTCTCTCAGGAGGAGCCTTGTAAAATGCTTATGTTGCTATGCTTAATGATGTCTCAAAGATCCCTTAGACTTGTTCATTTTTTTTTTCCATTGTGTCTCTTTCTGTTTCTGGAACTAGATCATTTTCACTGGCTTGTCTTCATTTTCACTGATTCTTTCTTCTATCTGTTCAAATCTGTCATTGTGCTACTGTGGTGAATTAATTCATTTATTATGCTTTTTACCTCTGGAATGTCTGTTTAATATTTATGATTTCTTTCTTTTTATTGATATTCTCTAGTTTAATGCACCATCATTCTCATATGTTCCTTTAATTTTTTATACATGGTTTAAAAAATTTTAAATGTATTTATAAGAGTTGATTTAAGCTACCTATTAAGTCTAATATCTGCTCTTTTGAACAGTCTTTTCATTACATCTTTTTGAAAAAGCTGAAATTATGTGGTTCTAAATATGTGTATATATTTATATGATTTGTATATATAGTAATATAATTACATTGAGATATATCTGGTAAATATAGTAGGCATTAATATATAATATACACAAAAGATACATATAAAATTTACTGTTTATTCAACTGGAAAGTTTCCTTTTAAAAGTTTGGAATATTCTTCCTGTATCTTTAAACTGATATTTGAAATTTGTAGCCTGAAGTCTGCTGTCACCAGAGAACTATTTATTTGTTCAGAGTTTCTCTAGGTAACATTTCACTGCTTTATTTTACAAATTTAGAGGTCAATTTGGTGTATTTTTAAAATCTCATGGATTTTGAGTGTATCATAACCTGCATAACACGTTTCATTCTGACAACCTACTGATGCTTGTGCTAAAGTCTCAGTAAGCATATTTTTCCAAGAAATTTTATTATTTCCAAGTGTCAGAACCCCAATTAAAACTAGCCTAAGGGGAGGAAAAAAGCTCATGTAACTGAAAAAACAGAAGCATCAACTTCAGGCCCAGCTGGATCCAGGTGTCCAAACAATGGCCAAGGATCTGTTGTTTTTTCATTTCCATTAGCTTCACAATCTCAGACAATCCCTTGTCTCACCTTTAGTAGCCCCAGAATCCTCTAAACTTAGCTTCTCCAAGAAAATAAACTTCTTAATTGGCTTGACTTGGATCATGTGCCTATCCCTGAACAAATCACTGAGGCCAAGGACATGAAATGCTCTGATTGGCAGGCCTGGGTCATGGTCTTCCCCCTGGAGTCGAAGGGATCAGGCCCGCTAGAATTAAATGGACTCAGAATTGTGGTGGGGAGAAGGGTCTCTCCCACAAAAATTAAGGTGCCCTCAGGGACAGTTTTTAATGACAACTTTTATTACTGTCATTATGGACCATAATTTTATGTTTGTCTGCATGTCTCATAATTTTGATGTAAAATCAACATTTAAAAATAATATAATGTGACAATTCTGGAAAACAGAGTCCCCTGTCAGCCTCCTTAAGGTCTGTGTTGTTACTGTTTTTTCGTATTGTTTTGTCTTATTTTCTAGTGACCTTCCTGATCTAATTTTGCAAAGTGTGTGCTCTTTCTTGTATGTAGCCACTGAAGTATATGTTTGATTAGCTTAGTTACTGGCTAAAAATTAGATTTAAAAAAAATGCCTTGAACCTATATGTCTCCTGGTCTTTGTTGAGGGGCTCTGTGTGTTTAGCCATGTACTTTCCTCATTCCAGAAGACAGTTTATAGCTTCACCTCAGCTTTCATTTGCTTCTTGCACAGAGCCTCAATGTAAGCCAGAAAGGGAGATTAAGATTTTCTTGGTTCATTCCTGAGAATACACACGGTTCTGGACATGCTTTTGGAATTATAGGTTCCTAGGAACATGTTGGAGCCTTATAAAGCTCCTCATGGACATCTTATTTCCCAGCTTTTCTTTTCAGTGTTTGGTCATTTGGGAAACTGGTAATGCAGTATTAAACCATTTCTCCTGACTGTATTCATCAAGCAATCTGGTGATAAGGCTGTTCAAATAGAGGCAAGCTCTGAGTCAGATAAAACAAGCCCTGAGAAACAAGCTTTATGGCAGGCAACCAGGGAACTTTAATAGTGATAATTTTCTGGGAACTTAGATTTAGTGAGAACTCCAGATCCTTTTGCCTCTTTCAGTGTCTTCCTGGCTTCAGGTTTTCACAGCTACTTCATTTACTGGGCTATAAGTATTCAAGTCTTCAACGGAGCTGGGAAGAATGGATGAAATTAAGTCAAATTAAATGCTATGAATCTGTTACCTAGACAGCTATTTTTCTTGAATAAATATTCTCAAAACTTTGGGGATCCTTTAATTCAAGAATTCTGAAATTTTTGATTTTGATAAATTTTGTCAGTGTTGCTTTTATTGAGATGTGGATTTTCAGAGGTTTTTCCTCCCATTCTGGAAGTCTTTCCCTTCCCCTATCAATCTTCCTTTCCTGTAAATATTTACTCCAGAAATGCAATCATTCATAAAGTCCTTCATTTCCTTTTATAAGTTCTAACTATTGACTTTCTTTTTATTCACGTTACCACTGTTAGAAAGCCAATTGTCATGCACACTATAAATTATCTACACATTGTATGCAGCCTTGTTTCCTAAAATACTAAGTATTTCTTCACTATAAGCAACAATTATTTCCCCTTATTTAATGATAAAACATTAAAAAAAATTATCCTGGAATTGAAGACTAAAATTTTCTGACCCCACTTATCTCTCAGTGCATGTACTACTGATTATCTCAAGACTGTGGAAATAAATTAGAATATGAATTTGACTTCTGATTTTAATTTTTGTAAAATAACACAGTTAGTTTGGATTAGTAATGTTCTGTCAGTTGCGATATAATAAAGAATACATGGACTGAATTCACCAAATGGGTGAATATTTAAACATTGGGCAGACATTTTGGGTTCTCTGGTCCTGTTATTAGAGTGTCAGTGTGTGTAGTAATACTGTTGTAAAGACCAATGATCAAACAAGATTAGATATGAAACACAACTCAAATGTCAGTTGGTGCTATTTGCTACCTGTTACATATTCTAAAAAAGATTTATAAGCATATTTTTTTGGAAACTCATTATCTTCCAAGTCAAATAAGACAGCCAGGGGCATTGTAACAGTTTAATGGGAGAATCTCATACTGTGCCCTTAGGAAAGGGTAACTGGGATATAAGTGATGTAAAATCGCTTGCAACATATATGGTTTTTTTTCTGTGTTCTCATATAGCAAAGTGGTAAGCTGCATTCACCCCTGAAAATGAAGAGTGAATGGGCAAACATTTATCAACGTTTATATAGCCATTTTCCAGGCAAGAATGATTATGTTTCTGCCTGCCAAATCTGAATATTTCAAGACTAATTTTACTTTAAAGCAGTTTATCAGGATTCTTCATGGTGTAAATGAAATAACCTTCAAAAATCTGATAGCTTTCACCCAATATCCAGTCTGGACTTTTCTCTCATAGTAATTGAATGCCTGCTATTTAGATGAGCATATGGCAATGTAGAATAAAGTCTAATTTACCTTTATTAATAATCTCTTCCTCTGAATGTAGGTTTATGACATGATATTTTGTTTATTATTTTATTTCTAAAGCATCCAAGTGCTTGGGAAGAATTATGTGGTTTCTGAGAAATAGAGGATTCCCAGGAAATAGACAACATTTATATTACTAGAGTTTCTATGGTAATTGTGTCTTCCTTAAGATCACCAGAGAAAGGAAATTAAAGTAACAACCTATGCAGCAACACTTGAGTAGTTTGATGTAGTGTAGTGTAGTACTTAGATGTAGTGTGTTAAACAGATTAAAGACCCTTACAGCCCCTTTTCTCAAGTTGGCTATCTTTCCACATTTTTTTATTATCATTGTATAACACTACCATCTGTCAAATTGTCACTTATCCAATGTGTCACACTCCCTTTCAGCCCCTTATCCAATCCATTATGATTTCAATCTATGTTACCTCTTAAATAGCTATTATACTGATTCACTTTATTGTATCTTCACAGTAAGTCTAGTCTAAATTAATATTCTTAATTTCATGGACTACTCTAGGCCCCTGAATTGATGTCTCTTCAGGTACTAGCTTCACAATCCAATTGATTATCCTTAACGCAGCTAGTGTGGTATTTTCAGATTACACATTGATAACGTCATATCGAATTGAATTCCAGAGCCTTTTCATTCTTCTTAAGATAAAACCTAACACTTCTAAGATAAGGGCTAATTGTTCTGAGTTCTTGCCTTCAAGTTTTATTTCATACTTTTATCTTTTTTATTTCATGTATTCAAACTAGTGGCATGTTGGAAATGGTTAACAGAAGCTTTCTGGAAGAAATGATACAATGTTTTATAATATTTAATGATTTCTGTGATGTGAATTCTCCCACTTTGGCTGGTATTCAGCTAATGTGACATCAATAAATTAAACATTGCAATAGAGAGCTTCAACAACACAGTCAATGAAGCAAAATAAAGGATCAGTGAACTAGAAGAAAGGACATTTGAAATTATCCAATTTGAGGGTAAAAGAAAAAGAATAAACACAAATGAAGAAAGTCTACAGAACTTATACTGTATAACTATATAATAATACATAACTACATAATGCATAGTACCTGAAGACCTAACCAGAGCAAACAATTAAGAAAGATAAACAAAAGGCATGCATTTTTGAAGGGAAGAAGTAAAATTGTTTGTGTGTGCATATAACATGATATTATATATAGAGAAGCCCAATGACTCCACCGAAAAGTGTTAGAGCAAATAAATGAATTAATTAAAGTTGCAGGATACAAAATCAACATACAAAAGTCAATTACAGTTCTATACACTAACAACAAATTATTGAAAAAAGAAATGAAGAAAACAATCCTGTTTAGTAGCATCAAAAACAGTAAAATGCTTAGGAATAAATTTAACTCAGGAGGTAAAAGATCTATACATGGAAAACTAAGACATTGATGAGAGGAATTGAAGAAACATGAGTAAATGGAAAAATACCCTATGTTCATGGAGAAGAATTAATATTGCTAAAATATCCAAGATATCCAAAGTCATCTATAGATTCAATGCAATCTTTATCAAGTTTCCAGTGATACTTGTAACATACACAAAACAATCCTCAAATTTGTATTGAACCACACAAGATCTCTATTGCTGAAGCAATCCTGAGAAAGAACAAAGTTGGAGGCATCAAACATCCTGATTTCAAACTATAGTGCAAAGGTATAGCAATCAAAACAGTATGTTACTGGCATAAAAGTGACACATAGACCAAAGGAACAGAATCAAAAGCCCCAAAGTAAATCCATTCATGTACAGTCAACTAGCATTTGACAAGGGAGCCAAGGGTATTCACTGGCAAAAAGACAGTTTCTTTAATAAATGATGCTGGGAAACTAGGAATTTACATGCACAATATTGAAACTGTACCCCTATCTTACACTGTTCACAAAAATGTACTCAAAATGAATTAAAGACTTAAATTTAAGACTTGAAACCATAAAACTGCTAGAAGAAAACATAGGGGAAAAGGTCATTCACATTGATGTTAGCAATGATTATATGCACAGGATACCAAAAGTATAAGAAACAAAAGCAAACTTAAACAAGTGGGGCTGCACAAACTGAAAAGCTTTTGCATAGCAAAGGAAATCATCAACAAAATGAAAAGGCAATGTACAGAATGGGAAAAATATTTTGAAACATATCTGGTAGGGAGTTAAAATCCAAAATATATAAGGAACTCATAGAACTCAAGAGGAAAATACAAAGAATCCAAATTTTAAAAATGGACAAAGGACCTGAATAGACATTTTTCAAGGCAGATATCCAAATGATCAAGACGTACAAAGATACAGTCAACGTCACTATTCATTAGGGAAATGAAAATCAAATCCACAATGAATTATTACTTCAATTCTGTAAGAATGCCATTATCAAAAAGACAAAAAATAACAAGCACTGGTGAGGACGTGGAGAAAAGGGAGGCCTTGTGCCCTATTTGTGGGATTGTAAATTGGTACAGCCACCGTGGAAAACAGTATGGAGCTTCCTCAGAAAATTAAAAATGGAAGTACTACGGGTGCACCTGGGTGGCTCCGTCGGTTAAGCGTCCAACTTCAGCTCAAGTCCTGAATTCATGGTTCATGACTTTGAGCCGTGTGTTGGGCTCTGGGCTGACAGCTTGGAGTCTGGAGTCTTCCTCAGATTCTGTGTCTCCCTCTCTCTCTGCCCTTTCCCCACTCATACTCTCTCTCTCTCTCTCTCTCTCTGAAAAATAAATAAACACAAAAAATTTAGAAGTACTATGTCATCCAGCGATTCCAGTTCTGAGTATTTATCCAAAGGAAGTGAAATCATTATCTCAAAGAAATATATGCACACCCATGTTCACTGAAGCATTACTTATAATAACTAAAACATGGAAACAGCACACGTGTCTATCAAAGAATAAATAAAGAAAATGTGGTATGTGCACACACACACACACACACACACTGATATTTTATTCAGCCATGAAAATAAAAGGAAATCCTGCCATTTGAATAACATGGATGAATCTTGTGGGCATTATACTAAGTGTAAGAAGTTACACAGAGAAAAACGTACAGTGTATGATCTCACTTAAAAGCAAAATTAAAAAACAAACAAAACAGAAACACCTAAGAGAAACAGAGAGCAGATTGATGGTTACCAGGCATGGGGAGCTTGTGGGGGAAATGAATGGAAGTGGTCAAAGAGTATAAACTTCCATTTATAAGATGAGTAATTTCTGGAATGTTGTATACAGTATAATGATGATAGTTAGCAATATTGTATTATATATTTGAAAGTTACTAAGAGGTTGGATCTTAAGAGTTCTCATCACACACACACACCCACATACACACACAAATTGTAACTGTGTGAGGTAATAGATGTGTTAATTAATTTTACTGTGGTAGTCATTTTGCAACATACGGTTGACCCCCACTTTACAGTGGTTTGACTTATGATTTTGTTTTTGAATTTGTGGTGGTGTGAAAGCTATGTACATTCAGTAGAAACCACACTTTGAATTTTGAATTTTGATCTTTTCCTGGTCTATGTAGTAGGATTCTCTCTCATGATGCTGGGCATGGCAGTGAGCTGCAGGTTCCAGTTAGCCATGTGATCATGTGGGTAAACCACTGAAACACTTACAACCATTCTGTGTCTGTACAACCGTTTTCTGCTTCACTTTCAGTACAGTATTCATAAATTACACGAGGTGTTCAAAAACTTACTGTTAAATAGGATTTGTGTTAGGTGATTTTGCCCAGCAGTAGGCTAATATAAGTGTTCTGGGCATGTTCGGGTAGGCTAGGCTAAGCTATGGTGTTTGATGTGTTAGGTGTATTAGATGCACTTTAGAGTTATGATATTTTCAATTTACAGCAGGTTTACTGGGATATAATCCCATTTTAAGTTGGAGAAGTTCTGTATACGTATTTCACATCATTTCTTTGCATACTTTAAACTTACATGACATTATATGTCCATTATATTTCAGTAAAGCTGGAAACAAATTATGAAAGATGTAGAGTTAGGAAGAGATTCTCACTATTTCTGCTCCTTTACACAATTGGTGTCGAAAACTCAGGGTCTTTGCGCATGTTGTTTCCTAGGCTCAGACCTCTATTCATTCATCATCTTTTTAAAACAAGTTTATTTATTTATTTATTTATTTATTTATTTATTTATTTATTTATTCTCAGGGAGAAAGAGAGAATGCAAGCAGGGGAAGGACAGAGAGGGAGAAAGAACCCTAAGCAGGCTCTGCAGTGTTGGCATATATCGTGCTCACAACCTATGAGATCATGACCTGAGCTGAAATAAAGAGTCAGACGCTTAACCAACTGAGCCACCCAGGCTCCCTCCCTGGGAGGGAGCATCCAATGTGCAAAAAATTACCTTTCTTTGACATTTTGCCTAGTGTGGAAAAAAACAATTCAAATTGCAATTATCATTAGTGACTGTCCAAATTCTCCTAAGCCAGACAGGAATTTTAGAGTAAATAAGATTCTCCTCAATCACATATGTGATAAATACTATGAATTGGCATTCTTAATATCCATTCAATCCTTCTTTTAGTTACTGTGTTTAGACATCTAAAATTACATGTTTTAATCTCTACACTAGAGTTCTGTATATAAGTTTCTTTCCTCTCACGAAATACACGCTGTGACTTTGGGAATGCAAAGTTGAGTTTGAGGCCATCTGTGTTGATGTTATCAAGCAAAGGTATGAATATATGGGTGCTGAGAGGCGGTTTTACTGGCCAGAGCCCACATTTTTCAATCTACTTATCAGCTCATGGTTATGTAATATAGTCATAGCTGCACAAGTAGCTAGAGATTCCTGACCTTCAGATTACAGCTCGTCTGATGTCTCCCTGGACAGTAGAGTCCTTCAGTGACCACAGACTTTAGCTCTGCAAGTGTTTAAATCTTCATCGTTAACTCTCTGATTTCCACATATAGAGGAACCTCTCTTCCCTTCCATGAACATTAACTGACTCATACTCAGAGGGCCCCATTTCTGCTCCTGTACGTTTATTAATAATCTCTTGTTTACAGACAATAGTAATCAGCTGGATTCTGAATTGACTAAAAGTGGAATTGTAATGGTTTCAATATGAACACCACCTCGTTACACCTCACGTTTATGCATGTTTTTCATTGTTGTGTGCTTTTTCCTTCTTGGTTTTTATTTTCTCCCTCATCGCAGAACTTCATTTTCTGCTTCCTACTCTGCGTGTCTTAAAAAGAAGTGATGTGTCCTAAAGTGGCACATCTTGTGTTTAAATATTAATCAGACTGAGACTGGAGTTTTTAGTTCCCATTCCAAAGTCATAGTTAAGAAATTGCTTGGTTCCTAGTAGAGTTCAGTCAAAAGTGGCCAGTGGGACAAGGTACATGGCAGAAAATAATTGCTAAGCGTCCAACATAACCATGTATATCTAGGTAAAGACTTGTTTCTAGAATACCAAAAGTATTATAAGCTTGGTAGCTTGTCCAGATATGGCTCGCTCACCATAACTGCCATAGAATAACTATAATTTACTTTAACATATTTTCTCAATTCTAAATTGCATGTTTAACAATAGCGTTACTTTTCAAATTTTATGACATTGGGATGTCTTAAAATAATGCCAAAAAACAGCTGACACAGTTTTCCAATGTGGCGGTAACATTTTATGTTCCCACCTGCAGTGTTTTTGAGTTTCAATTGATCCATATGCTCAGTAACATAATAGCCTTTTTTTGTCTTTTTCTTTTTAGCTATTTGGTGGGTGTGTTGCCTTGTGTTATTAACTTGTAGTTTTCTGATAATGGTTAATGTGGAGCATCTTTGCATACACTTTTTGACCATTTGATTAACTTGAATTTAAATCTATGTCTAATTATTGCTTACAATGTCTTCATAATATTAAACTGATGCAGCATTTCAAAGTAAAGTTATTGTTCTTCCATTTGCTTGTCTACAAATGCCCGATGAAGTAATTAAAGGCTATAGAAATCACCAATTTTTTCATAACTATAGAACATAGCCTTTAAAGCTAAGAGTGGTAGATCTCACTGATTGTGTGTTGTGGAGAACTATCACACTTCTGATTTTTTTTAAAAAAAATTTTTAACATTTATTCATTTTTGAGAGTGAGGGAGACAGAGCATGAGTGGGGAAGGGGCAGAGAGAGAGGGAGACACTGAATCCAAAGCAGGCTTCATGCTCCCAGCTGTCAGCACAGAGTCCGATGCGGGGATCGAACTCGCGAACTGTGAGATCATGACTTGAGCCAAAGTCGGATGCTTAACCGACTGAGCCACCCAGGCGTCCCTATCACACTTCTGAAATTTGTCTTTCAGAAAATTTCCCCTATGAGTTTTATGCATTAATTTAAACTTATGATCACAAGACTTAAATTGTCAAATTATACTACCCGTCAGTCACACATGTTTTCCAATAAAATTTCCCTAGTCTTTGAGAAAATTATTTCATGCCTTTTTTTTTTAACTGATACCCTCATGTGCCCTTTCCTACTATTTACTCTTGGCTAATGAACACCCCTCAGAGTCTATGAAAAAAATCAGAATGATGTCATCACTGTCAACTGCAGAGTATGTGAGTGACCTAAAATCTATCAGACATTTACACCCTTATGTTCTATATTGCTGCATCTTTCTCCTGACTGATGAGGCAAATGACCTTGAAAACCTCAAATACTTATCCCTGAGCTTGTGATTAGGAGTATATCCCTGTGTTTCTGCTTAAAGACTGCTCTTCAGTTGTCTTCCTCTTTCCTGCACAGTTAATTGTTCTCTGTTAGATTATTACATAAGGTACATGGGAATGTGCTATTATCATCCATCATTAGAAATCTTCTTAATTCTACAATAATCTCCGTTTATTTTTCTTTCTCACATTCTCATATTAAAAACCACTTCTATCAGGCTTATACCCCCTAAAGCCCTTCCCCAAATGAATTTGCTCTTGTGAAGATCAACAGTGACTTCCATTTGCCATTTTTATGGATACCACTGTCTCCTCGTCTTACTCAACCGTTCACTGTATTCCACCCAGTGGACCTCCTTATTGATGCACTTTTCCTTTTTGACTTCCATAATACCTGTCACTTTTTTGTTTGTCTGCTTTGTGTTCAAATGTCCCTTTATATGTAAATAGTTCTTGTCCTCTAGGAGAAGGCTTTTATCAAAATATTTTTTGTACACAGTGCCAAAAGAGTTGAAAAATATACAAGCAGTCAAATAAATATTTGGTATGATGTAGTCAAAAGCAAAAATTGCCACTTAATAAGCTGAATTTGATTGATTCTGTCACTCAATTAGCAGGTTAACTATTTGGGTTAAAAGAATGTATTTAGGTATGGACAGGAAAATATTGTCCCAAATAGATATTTGTCAAGGCCAAAACAACTTAACAAACCAATAGTATTAGTGACTAGTACGTAAATACATGTTGAAATTATTAACATATTAAGTGTTTAATATTTATGTTTTATAGTAGTCTTTACAAACAAGGCAAACATAAAAGTGATAATTTTTTTCATGTGATTAGAAATCTTGATTTTTGCAAAATAGAAAAGCATTTTCTACAAAATAACTGTAGGGGAGAAGAAATTAAAGGGCTTTTTTCAAATTAATAATCAACTTTTAGATAGCATCCAAAATATTGATTTTAAATCGCCTTATTTTCCCTACCATTTTCTTGTTTTTGGTGTTGTTGTTTGTTTGTTTGTTTGTTTTTCCTGTCAGTTTGTTGGCTGTTTAGTATTGGGTGAAAGAATAAACATTTTCTATTGGGCCTACAGGTGATATGAGTAGACAGTTCCCAAACTGAGTGGCACAGTACTCAAACTAGAACTTAAGACAAACATGGGGGCGCCTGGGTGGCGCAGTCGGTTAAGCGTCCGACTTCAGCCAGGTCACGATCTCGCGGTCCGTGAGTTCGAGCCCCGCGTCAGGCTCTGGGCTGTTGGCTCAGAGCCTGGAGCCTGTTTCCGATTCTGTGTCTCCCTCTCTCTGCCCCTCCCCCGTTCATGCTCTGTCTGTCTCTCTCTGTCCCAAAAATAAATAAAAAACGTTGGAAAAAAATTTTGAAAAAGACAAACATGGCCGTTAAATGGGGCAGCTTATGTGATGATACATAACACTAGTCCATTCTGAAGGTGTTCAGATTTGTGTGACTTAGGAACGAATTTCCTTTGAATAATTCAAAATATTTCCTAATGTCAATGAGTACAATATCACTGACTATCTTTTACCTATAGAAATGTCATATTTCAGTTAAGCTGTGTTTGTGTTTTGGCTGGGGTACGAGTAAGAAGCAAGGTCAATATTGAATAGTTCTTAGAAAACATGATGTCCTTACTTTACTGAATTCCAATATCTTATCACAAAAAGAGAGTATAAATGCAGCAATGGTAAAATGGAATTTATCACCACAGGATTTTATGGTTTCCTTCCTTTCTCTTCACTTCCTTTTCCTTCCTTATTTCCTCCTCCCATCGTAATCTCCCAACAGCATCTATTCTTGCTTCTCCTTTACATGTATTTCTTCTTTCCCATCTTCTTACCAGACCTCTTTTACAACAGTGTACCAAAAGGACTTCAACTGATAATTTACAGAGATCACCCATCAGACAAGTACAGTCAGTATGAACAGTGAAAGCTTTGGTATACATTTTTATGTGCTTCCCTGCTCTGGACACTTTCTGTAACCACCTGTGAGCCTGTATAGCCCCATTTGGCTTTAAGCCTATGCTAAAGAAACTGAAGCAATTACAACCCTTGCTTTATTTTCTCTCCTCATTCACCCTCAAAGTAGGACTGGCATTATTTTTTTCTCACTTTTTAAATTTCCAGAGAAGAGTTTGCATGTAACATTTGTTCTTTCTTTCCTGGGCCATCCTGATTGTCCATTAACTTCTAAGTGTGATGCCTCCCCAGCCTTGTCTTACCACATCATTTACATTAGAGAATTTAAAAAGACAACATCCAAGAGTAGCAAATTGGGAAGAAAGATATTTGTCCAACTTCAGATTTTTTCATAATACCTTCACGCTTTTCACCAAATTCTCTGAATTCATCCTAGAATATCTCCTTTCATTCTTAATATCAAATGTTCTGCAAATACATATTCTTTCCTGGAGTCCATGGTAAGAAGAGTATTAGCTGACATGTATATAGTGTTAGCAAGCATAGTTGTAAGGAAATTAAATGTATATTAATTCAATCCATCATTTACTCATTATAAGGGCAAGCTCAGAATAGAGTACCATACACATAGAATTCTATACAGCTGGGCTTCTGTTTAACACTGCAAAGTTCCAGAGGCTACAGAAATAAGGAAAGAAAGAAGGAAAGAAGGAAGGAAGGAAATTAGGAGGGAAGGGAGGAAGGAAGGAGGGAGGGAGGGAGGGAGGGAGGGAGGGAGGGAGGGAGGGAGGAAGAAGGAAGGAAGGAAGGAAGGAAGGAAGGAAGGAAGGAAGGAAGGAAGGAAGGAAGAAAGAAAGAAAAGACTCCTTTGCAAGTGATGAATGATAAATGATGCTATTTTGTTCATTTCCTGATATATTGAGATCAACCACAGTTAAACTTGTGCAAAATATGATTCTGCTGATACTCCAGTTAACCTAAAAAAGATGATAAATGACATAAAAACCTGTGTATATCTTAAATGACTGATTCAGAGTTCCTGCACTGTTTCATGAAGTCTCATTTTTAGTAGTAGTGTTGTCAGTGCAACTGGTAAAGTCCCAAAGGAATTAAAATTTACCTACAAAATGTCTCCTTTAGAAAAATAGTGTTTTCACCTCTTAAAAGCAAAATATTACTCGTTCTACAGTTTTCACCAATATATCCCTGAGATTCTCATTTTACTGTTGGAAATATAAAGTCCTCAATATAGTAAAACATGATTTTATTCATTTTCTTGATCCCTTTGATGGCATATAATAATATTTTATTGATTTCTTTAAAAATAAGTGTAAGAAAAATGTAGCCAAGTATTATGCAATGCAATAATCCTGGTTCCTCCAAACAAGAATTCTGGTTTAAAGGTTTGGAATAAACATTCTATATGAGTACCAATAAAATTCATGGAAATATTACTCAAAGGTTAATGATTACCCCAAGGAAACCATTACATAATATTTGTGAAAGTTAGTTTACAAATATCAAGCTTGTAACTAATAACTAGATGAGATTTGTGACAGTATGTGCCCTTTAAAAAGTTTAAAAAAAAAAACAAAAACCCTCCCCCTTTCCTCCATGTGTGTATGAGTGTGTGTGGCATATAAACATCCAGCATACCTATGAAGTAGTTCTTGGGGTGCCTGGGTGGCTCAGTCAGTTAAGTATCTGAATCTTGATTTCAGCTTAAGCCATGCTTTCATGGTTTGGTTCATGAGTTCGAGCCCCATGCCAGGCTCTGCACTGACAGCTTGGAATTTCATGTCTCCCCCTCTCTCTGCCACTCCCCTGCTCACTTTCTCTCTTTCTCCCTCAAAAATAAATAAACGAACATTAAAAAAAAAAAAGGAAATAGTTCTTTTCCAAAGGCTTTTAGTCACACTCTGTTTGGGTAAATTGATACTTTAAAAATTATCTTATATTGAAAAATCTGAGTATTTTTCAGAAGGAATTGTCATGGATTTACTACATAACCTATATTCACTGAGATATTTCCTATTGCTCAGGAATAAGCTATTAGGTAGAACCTCAGTTGTGAACCAAGACATCATTATTGTTTGGGAATACAGACTTCTCAGATTTTATAAAAATGACTTAACTGACTATTCTCCTAAATAACTGCTATATCTACCTACTTGAAGACCGTGGTGAAATAAAGATTTTTGGGAAAAGATTATCTGTGCTATGAAGGGTAAGCCTGGTGGACTTACCCAATCCCTTATGAGAAGTTCATCCTTCCACTCTTCCCAGAATCATGATTATTGAGTGCTTCTCAAAGATACTTAGCCACAAATAACATGAATACTTTCAAGAAAGAAGGCAGACTTTTCCATAACTTCCCATGCTGAGCTCTAGCATTATTAATCATGATCTGAATAAAATTGAAAGGAGTGTCAAATATGTAGCCACTATATTGACCCCAGAGAAAGTTGTCTCCTTATAATCCAGGGAGACCCAATAATGCAGGTTAGACTAGCTTGCAACAGATCATACATGAGCATTGAGAACATGAAAAAAAAAAAAAAAACCCTCCCTCCACCTCCAGTTCAATTTTATCCTCTTTGAGGAAGAGGGAAGGCATGGACTAAGGGGTTGCCCAGGCTGTCACCAGTTGAGATGTTCTACTTTGAGAGCAGTCTTCGGGACAAAGACAATTGATAAGGGTTGAGAGAGGGGCAGTCGTCCATATATAAAGGTCCTCAGAATAGGAACTTTATATCGATGTTTCTTTTAGAATGGTATAAAATATCCTAGGAAGGATGCTTAGCACAAAACTAGCATCCCATGAATATTAGTTGTTAGTTCTTTTACACTTTTCTTTGTACATTCTGCTGACAATATCATTCTGCCTTACTACAGATGTAACTTTATAAAAAGTTCATGTATATTCTCTGATAGTGACTTTTCTGAATACACCCTCAGTCTGCCATTAAAATATCAGACTTCATTGAAAGATATATTTGGAGGACGTTTAATTATTAACATTGGATATAAGATAATATTAAAACTGTTTAAAAATAATTTAATGTTATAAACTATTTGATAAGCTAGTGCTACATGACTTCACTGTATGAACAATATTCTATCCATACTCTTTTTCAACTTATTAAATTTGCATATATGAAAAAGAAGTATTATTGATTTTATGATGATGGAAATTCTGATTTTAAAAAAAACTTCAGAAAATGTTCTTTTATTAAAGAAAGCTGGGGCGGTATATTAGTTAGCAAGGCTGCCATTCAAAAGGATACAATACTACTGTGGTTAAACAAGACAGAATTTTTTTCCTCCCTCACGTAAGAGCCCAGAGGTAAACACATGGTCTGGGGTGGGTTAGTAACCGTGACCCACATAGTGATTCAACCATCCAGGCTGGGAGAATATCCTCTCATCTTCTTTTTTTTTTTTTTTTTTTTTTGAGCTTATTTATTTTTGAGAGAGAGTATGAGCAGAGGAGCAGCAGAGAGAGAGGAAGAGAGAGAATCCCAAGCAGGCTGTATGTTGTCAGCGCAGAGCCCAATGTGGGGCTCAGTCCCACTAACTGTGAGATCATGACCTGAGCCCCAAAACAAGAGTCGGATGCTTAACTGACTGAGCCACCCAGGCACCCCCAGCTTCCAGCTTCTTTCTGACTTCTGTGTCAAAGCCTATGGTGGCTGCTTCATTATTACCACTTCCTTAGTAGGAAAGAAAAAAAAAATAAGAAGGTAATCATTCTCCTCATACAAATATGAACATAAATTTGTACACATTATTTCTGCTCACATTCCGTTGTTGAACATTTAGTCATAGGGCTATCGCTAGTGGAAGGGAAGCTGGAAAAATGTAGATTATAGCTAGACTGTCAAGTGCTCAGCTAAAACTCAAAGGCAGGAGGTTTTTATTTCCAAATGGAAGAGGGGAGAAATGATTTCTAGTGGACAGCTTGCTGTCTCTTCCATATAGAATGCCCTTCAGATCCCATGATTTGGTTTGTCACATTAAAGTTGCGACATTAATCCGCATGTAAATGCTACAGTGTAGACTGACTGCTTATTTGTAGAACACCACAAATATTTTAACAATCTACTTAGGTTTCTGGATAAAAATATTTCTAGGGCATTTATCAGTAGCTTTTTCTTTTTCTTTCTTTTTTTTTTAACATTTTTTTTTTTGAGAGAGAGAGACAGAGCCCAAGTGAGGGAGAAACAGAGAGAGAGGGAGACACAGAATCCGAAGCACGCTCCAGGCTCCAAGCTGTCAGCACGGAGCCTGACGAGGGGCTCCAACTCACAAACCGTGAGATCATGACCTGAGCCAAAGTCAGTCACTTAACCAACTGAGCCACCCAGGCGCCCCATTATCAGTAGCTTTTAAGAGATATTTTGCATTGAACACTTTTGCCCAGCTTACAGATGAAGAAATTTCACTTTGTCAGAAGTTATAGCTACCCATATAGTGTATGATAATTAGAGAACAAACAGGGTTCTTTCTGGCTTAAAAATCAACTTTTGGTTTATCAGGATTTAAGTCATCATAGTTTTCAAAAAGAGCAAGAATTCATTATGTAATCATAGTACCTCCTATACCCTTATCAGAGCAAATGTAACATGGAGTGAATATTAATGTTAAAGACAAAAATTTCTGAGAAGCACTTAAAATGAGGGAGTAGAATCACGAGCGTTTTTCAGCAGATTTTCCTCGTGGCATCCAGGAAAATCAGTAATTTATAGAAACATTTGTTTAAAGGAGTGTCTAACATTTAGACTGAAGCAAAGGAAGAAGCTTGTGTAAGAGATTCCTAAGGACTGCTATGTAATATTTCAAATATTTCTCAACTACTATGTCTATAAATAGATCACTCAGTTAAAACGCTCAAGCCCTTTACCTTTGGTGTTCAGACAGAAGGGACACGGCCTTTTAAATTTGACTCCCACTTAGCATAAGGAGCAGGGAGGACTCTGTTCATGTCCTCATACCGGTTTTCACTCCATTGCATTGTAGTCATGCTGTGTCCTTCTTGTCCTTCCCATTCCTGCCTATATAGCACCTGGTCTGAGGCTTGTAACTGATCCCTGATTCCATATACTGTTTGATAGGCTATTAAAATTTGGATTCAAAAGCTTTACTACAAGAGTATGTGAGAAAATAGGTGGTTGTTTTTTAAGCCTGAAACACTTTTTCATTTTTATCTATTCTGTACAAATTGTGTGTGTGTGTGTGTGTGTGTGTGTGTGTGTGTGTGTGTGTGTGTGTAGGAGAGGGACAAATTGTGGCTGGGGTATAAAGATTAGACAGTTTAGTCTTCAGAGTTCAGTTTCCGTAATCAAAATTCACATACATGATTTTGTCACATGACTGTTGTGAAGATGAAATTATATAATTCATACAAAGATCCTTGTAAGTGTCATATAGTTTTAGGACTTATTATGTTAATTTATAATGAATTATGAAATCAGTTAGGCATAAATCAGATAGATTAGTAGAAGGTGGTATATCATGTATGTTAATTAAATGGTACTGGGAAATTTTAGCAAATTTAAAACTTTGAGTTAGGGTCTGAATTTATGACTTAAAAAAGAAATGTAGCCACTGTCTATAATTGCATTTTTTGCCATATGCTGATGGGGACATATTTGCTCTTTTTAATTTGTGTCCCAAGCAATTTTGTGTGTTATCTTTACAGACCAGATTTGGAAACTTTTTTTTAAAAAAAACGGAATTGTTTCTGTTTATTTATGGCTGCTGAGTTAGAATTGACATTCATAATGAGTTTTGTTTTATTTAAAATAAGTCTGTAATGTAGTCAGTTGCACGGCAGCAGAAGATATTTACGCATATCTGTATTATGGTTATGGGAAGTATTTCTTTTGAAGTCCAAGAATGCCACTTCTACTTTTGCAGAACATAGAAGCCAAGCGAACATGGAATATGGTTGTAGTTGAATCATCTGCTTGACTTTAATTCCCTCATGGATTTATATTTCATTATAGCATGCTTTAAATGCTGTGTTGATAAGAGAAATAATTCCGTTATTCATATCAGTGCCTATAAAGTCCTATTTCTGTGTTTGAAATGAAGAATACACATCAAACCATCAATTCATATGGATTTAAGTGGAAGCAGACCTGCAGGAATTGAATGGTTTTTTTTTCATTCCCTGTAGTAATTTATTTACTATGATAACTCTAGTTGTAGGCAAGAATCTGACACTGTTTCATGAGCCTTGTGTTGTCTTGGAGAACTGTGGAAACAACAAGACATTGCCTGAGACAGTTAGGAAAGATGCTCAGATGTAGATTCCAAATCTAAAAGGCCTCTTATGTGGCAATTAGGTGAAAGAGAGCCTTAGCTTTCTACCACCTCTTAAAGTTTTTCTCAGGAGAGATGTGCATTGCCCTAGACTCATTTCTCAGAGAAAGGCTGACTGTGATGCTTGTAAGGTTTCTCTCCCACTCACATGGCCTATCAGGCCTATTGTCTGTACGTGTCACATTGATCCACTTCTCTCTGATAGCAAGTGCCTGTTTCAAAATTAAGTATCTCACAGCCCATTGATACGAATGCGCTGTGTCACAAATAGCATCTTGGCCCTAATTAGAGGTTAAATTTGCATTTGCAGAGTGTAAATATGCATTTAATGTAGAAAAACTACATTCATAGGGAAAATGGCAAGAGACTGGCTCTAAGAAAAGTTTTAGCTAAGCAGTTCTTTATACATCTGAGACTGTGCTAGCGACTGTTCCCATGAGGGAAATTTTATTTCCCTCTGGCCAGTCTCCCAGAATCAGCTGCTTCATCCTGCAGCCGTATTCTTCATGTGGCCACATTCTTCATTCTGAAGCGTTAGGCAGCTACCAGCACCCATATGTGCAGCGACTTGGTGCATAGGAAAAATCTCTACCCAGCAATGTCAGCGGTACTTGACTGCTTCCTTCCGGGATGTCATGTTTCAAATCTTGGTTTGCTGTTAATCTTCCCCTTTTTGGCCTTCCCTGGTCAGTGTAACATTCCCCTAGCATATATATATATACATACATATATATATATACATATATATATATACACATATATATATATACATATATATATGTGTATATATATATATGTATATATATGTATATATATATATACACATTAACAAAGTGTCATTGGACTTCTTGGATAACTCTGCATTTATCTATCAGAGTTCTAAACTTACCATTTCATAGAAACGTTCCCCTTCCATTTTCAGGGAGAGGTAGTGGGAAAGTGGTTGCTAGTTACCATTCGCTCCCTAAGTGTTCCAGTACCCCCGAAATTTTTTTTAACGTTTATTCATTTTTGAGAGACAGAGTGCAAGCAGGGGAGGGGCAGAGAGAGAGAAGGAGACACAGAATCTGAAGCAGGCTTCAGGTTCTGAACTGTCAGCACAAAGCCCAGCATGGGGCTCAAACTCATGAACCCATGAGATCATGACCTGAGCTGAAGTCAGACGCTTAACCAGCTGAGTCACCCAGGCGTCCCAACCCCTGAAATAGTTTTTTTAAGTTTATTTATTTATTTTGAGAGGAAGAGAGAGAATGCAGGTAGTGGGGAGGAGCAGAAAGAGAGGAGAGAGAAATCCTAAGCAAGTTCCAATGTTCAGGTGGAGGCTGACACAGGGCTTGATTTCACAACCATGAGAGAGTGAACTGAGCTGAAATCAAGAGTCGGACGCTTAACCGACTGAGCCACCCAGGGACTCCCTGCCCCGAAATATTGTGGCTATAATGTGAATATATATTAGTTCTTTATTCAGCAGTAATTAAGAACCTACAATATTCTTGGTTCTGTTAAACTATGGAAGGTGGTTTTGACGAATGCAGTAAATCGGTCACTGTCTTTTGAAAATTTAAATTTGAATAATTCAAATGAAAATAAAATACAAAAGAATAAACATATGCCAATATGGTTGAAAGAGATTATGCATTTTACTAATTTTATTTAAATTAAATATTTTTATGGTATGTTTAATGAATCAGCAATGACATACTCTTTAGAATAATAAGTAATTGGCATGAATAATCTTGCTTAATGACAAAGACCATATACTAACTTTGTGTTTGAGGTTTTCTGGTGGTGGTTGTTCTTGGAGTTTTTGTATTATGATTCTATTAATTATTCCTCACAATTTAAAACTTTATTTGAAATGTTATGGCCTTAAATGTTGCGTGCTTATGAGGAGAAAATTCCTTAAATAACTGGACACTCGGAAATTTAATATAGTTGTGTGGCTTTCATTCTTGGCTAGTATGATGATATTTCCAGATATCAGCTAATTCTTCCAGATACCAGCTAATTTGTTTAATGTTGCCTCCCTTTCTCTTTTTCACCTATGAACTACATTTGAATGTCCTTTTGTTTTCATTTAGAAAGTTATGAGCCAAAAACTATGTCTTGATTTCATTCCTAAATGTGTTTTCCATTTTCTCCCGACTATGAATTCTCAGTTTTATGAAGATAGGATTCTGAAGGATTTGCTTTCTGATGTTCCTGGGTTCTTTGAGGCTGACATCTAAATATTTGCTCTGGGTTTTATAAAATATTTGATTAAGGATTAGTGTGTGCTTACTCATGATCCTGCATTCTTTAGTCAGTGTTACCTAAATGCAAATTCTGCCCATGTGATATATGCACACTGCTATTTCTAAACATACACACATACAAATGCTCACATTCTGCTAGCTTTGGAATTAAAAAGCTCATAAAATATTTATTAAAAGGTTTATAAACTACAATAAAATAGAATGACACCAGATTCTGTAGAATTGTCTACAAATATTATAAATGAATAATCATGTTTCAGTAAGCTATGAAATGAATTTTAAAAACGATCTAATTGAAAGAGATGTACCTGAAGCAAATAAAATTTGGGTGCCTAGAAAGTTGGGTGCACATTAAATTCAATTTTAAATGCTATTCCCACCGCCCCGATACCAATTCTCTAAACTTATTATTTTTTCAGCACTTCTTATATTAAATTTGCTTAAAATAAGGTTCACATACAAAAGTAATGAGATAAAGTTGAATCAATTCTTTGTAAATACTTCTGTTCGTTTACCTTGGGCAAGTCAAATAATCTCATGGAGCCTTGATTTTTTTTTTTTCCAGCTGGCAGAAAATATTTTTGGCTTTGATACCAAGGTAGCTTTTAGCTGAAATAAATAAATAAATAAATACCTCTATCACTTTAATTATATGAAAATTAACTCTAAGGGCACCTGGCTGGCTCAGTCGGTAGAGCTTGCAACTCTTAATACCGCGGTTGTGAGTTCAAGTCCCTCATTGGGTGTAGAGATTGCTTAAAAAACAAAAACATAAAATATTAACTCTAAATAATAAGTTCCTTTATATATTTTTACATTAAAAAAGTTAATGTTTATTTATTTTTGAGAGAGAGAGCATGAGCAGGAGAGGGGCAGAGAGAGAGGATTACAAAATCCAAGCAGGCTCTATGCTGTCAATATAAAGCCCAATGTGGGGTTCAAACCCACAAACCTGGAGATCATGACCTGGGCCAAAGTTTCACTCTCAACCAACTTAGCCACCTAGGCAACCTCCTTTTCATGTTGAAAGAGTAATAAAAAAAGATGGTACCATGCCTTCAACTCTGATATTTAAAAAAAAAGGGTAATCTACTTGAATCTCAGATTTTATCCACATATTTAATTGAATAAATTCATTTAGACTGTAACATTTATTTAAGAATGAAGGAATTCTGAATTAATGTAAGAAGACAAACTATGTACAAATATTATTTCAAAAGGCATATATTTGATTTTAGCACCAAATATTGTCGTATTTTATGGCTCCAATATTAATTTCAGTGACGTGTTGAGAAGTTAAATTAGCTAATAACAAGTTATATTCACACATATATACCCTCTGTACACAGACACCAGGCATACAGTATATTATGTATATAAATCAATATCAAATTGAAGTATTAAAATATATAAAATTAAGGTATATAAAGTATATGAATCAATATCAAAATCTTCCCCAATTATTTATTTGCATTTTAAAGATGTTTGGAAATTGAAGCATCAATCAGAACTCTATTAGGCCTGTAACTTATGGATTTCGGAATATAATTTTCATACCTAGGCATTGAATCAGGTGTCCATGGAAACTACTATACTTATACCTAAGATTCTCTATTCATTTAATCTGCATGATCAGAATAATTTAATCATGTTCCTTCCTGCATCTTGGTTTTCTCTGGAAACACTGCAAAACTGCATAATTATCTTCAGATTTGAGGCAAACTTTTAACTGTCCCTGTATCAAGGAGTTCATGTTATCTATGGTGTAAAAGTCATTCCCCAAAACAAAGGTCCTCACGTTTTTTTTTTTTCTGAAGTTTGCATTTAATATTGGATATTTTTGAATGCATGAATTTTTACTTTACTCTTAAAGTCTGTGCAAAAATATGTGGACTAACATTTTTTTTTCTGATTTATGAAAAAGCACTAGATATTCAGGATGTACACATTTATAATATACTATAACTCTAGTTGGGATTATTACCAGGCATAAAGATTTATATCATTTTATTGTTTAAATAGTGAATACTTATTACTACCCTTTGTTTAGATCAAACAAAATAGATCAAATTGTGTAGAAAGTTTCATCATTTACTGGTAATATCCCATTAAAAAGCAACAGTGCTGGGGCACCTGGGTGGCTCAGTCAGTTGAGTGTCTGGCTCTTGATTTCTGCACAGGTCATGATCCCGAGATAGTGGGATCGAGCCCTGTGTTGGGCTCTGCACTGAGAATGGTGCCTGCTTAAGATTTTCTCTCTCTCCCTCTGCCCCCTCCCTCACTCACACATGCTTTCTTTCTCTCTCAAATAAAAAAAAATCGAAAAATAGCAACAACAGCAAACAACAAAGCAGTGAACACACATTATATATAACTATTATATCATTATATATAATCATTATTTAACCTATATCAATTTCTCTTGTCCTAATTTGTATCTAGCATACCCAAGTTGTAAAGTTTGCATGGTGTTTAGTTTGAGAAACAAAATATATCTCAGTCTATGACCCTATAGCAATAAAAAGAAAAATCTAACTGAGAAAAGATCTATTTATTACATTCAGGTAAGAGGAGCAAGAGGACAAATGCTAACCAAATAGAAGCAAGAGGAGAAATGCTAACTTTATTAATTGTAAACAGCAAAATACAATAAAGGTTTCCTGGACACGGCATATTATACATATTCTATGTGTGTTCATATACCTTTTTCAAATTTTGCTCGGGAGGCATAGTTCTGTTTTATCACGGAAGGAATAGCTATCAAGTTCCACAATGTAAATATAAAGGAAAAAACATACTCAAAATGGTTAGGTAAAATAAACATGACTTTCAGGATGCCTGGGTGGCTCACTTGGTTAAGTGTCTGACTCTTGATTTCTGCTCAGGTCATGATCTCACTCTATGTAAGATCAAGCCCCATGTTGGACTCCTCACTGACAGTGTGGGATTCTCTCTCTCTGTCTCTCTCTGTCCTTCTGCTCTCTCTCTATCTTAAAATAAATAAATAAACTTAAAAAATATGTATATACATATATATGTATATATATATATACATATGTGTGTGTGTGTGTGTGTGTGTGTGTATATATAACTCACATTATTGGAAACTTAAAAAAAGTGCAATTATGGTGAAGGATTCTCATGATTTCTCTTAACTTCTTAACAGATGAAATCCACAAATGTTAAAAAAAAAAGGTACTTTCCATTATTAATTTCATGTTGAAAATTACACTTACAATGTAAGTTTTACTTGTGCAAAGTACATGTATTTCATATTTTATTTTTAAGAATGCACAATACATACTCAAAAGATAATTATTTCTAAGTATTGATCGTTGTTAAGGAGAGCACCACTGTAAAATTGTATAATAGTACATGCATGTTGGTAATTGAGGTGTTTCACATTTTAAAATAAATAAAATTTGAGATTCAAGTTTTTTAATATTCATACTATGTCAAAAGTTACAACTGTGTCTCTTAAAATTTTATTTAAAATATGTTAATAATATTCTCAAATACCATACAAGGATAGTGGGTTTTTTTCTTTACAGAAAACAGTGGATTCTCATAAGCCTAACATAAGTCAATCAACAGTTATCTGAAAATGCTGACTCAGAAGTGAAAGTTCTCATTCTAATCATACTCTATCAATTTCAGATCTTCTGCAACATTTTTTATAATGTCGCTGAAGGGCATATGGCCTTCTAGTTCTTTCAACACAATTCTTTAGGGAAATATTTCAGCCAGGAATCTTGAAAGTTTGTTGGAAGCAAAGTCTAAGTAAGTAGTCAAAAAATTAAAAATTCACTCTTGTGAATATGGCTCATAAAATAAAAGTTCAGGTAAGTATGGATGCATAACATTGATTTTCTACTGATAGCATAACAAATTACCACACATTTCATGGCTTAAGACAATACTAATTTATCACCTTACAGTTCTAGGGGACAGAAATCTGAAAGAGAGATCACTGGATGAAAATCCTGATATTGTGGCAGGACTGTTATATTTTGGAGGCCCTAGGGAAGAATTCTTTTCTCTACTTACCCAACTCCTACTAGCCTCCCACATTCCTTAGCTCCTAGATCCCTACCTACATCTTCAAAGACAGCAGCAGTGTTGCATCTCTGTTCCTTTCTTCCATAGCCACATCTCCCTCTCTCTTTCTTCTTCTGCCTTCCTACTTTGAGGACCCTTGTGATTACAGTAGAGCCAGGAAAAGGTTGAGAAAAACAAGGCCTCAGGGCTCCTGGGTGGCTCAGTCCATTAGGCAACCCACTCTTGATCTAGGCTCAGGTCATGATCTTATGGTTCATGGGTTCCAGCCCTGCCTCGGGCTCCTCACTGAGAGTGCTGAGACTGCTTAGGATTCTGTCTCTCTCTCTGTCCTTCCCCTGTGCTCTTGTTTTCTCTCTCTCTCGCTCTCTCTCTCTCAAAATAAATAAATAAAATTTAAAAAAAAAGAAAAAAATAAAGAAAAACAAGGCCTCCTCCAAATATATACAGTATATATATAATTATCTGTAATCCAGCCTGAAAAAAAACTGTTTCTGATGGGAAATATTTCCTAGATGTGTACAATATTGAGAACAGCAGACCTGAAGCCAAACAACCTTGGCTTGAATCTTTGTTCTTCTACTTAATAGCTGTGTGTGACATAAGACAAGTTCTTATCCTTTTGTGGCACATAAAAAAATGGCAGAAACATCTTTAACACTCATCAAAGGCATGCAATCTATTTTCCCTTCCCGTGAATCTGGGCTGGCCAATGACTGACTAATAACGTGTAAGTGACACTGTACTCATTCTAAGAATTGCCTGTAAGAGTTGTGGAATTTCTGCCTTGATTTGTTTTGCAAAGCAGCTAACAGGTGAGGTCTGACCTCCCTGAGGTTACCATGCAGTGAGAAGCACAGAAAGTCTTAAATCTCCATAATAAAACTGTTAGAAGAAATGAATTTGGCAAAGTTACAAGACACAAAAATCAACATGCAAAAAGCAACTGTGTTTTTATGTACTGACAATAAGGTATCTGAAAAGGAAATTAAGAAAGCAGTAGGAATAAAAATACAATAACAATAAAAATGAATACCATGGTATCAATTATAAAATGCTTATAAATAAACCGCAAAGGTGAAAGTTTGTATGTTGAAAATCATAAAACACTGATAAAAGAAATTAAGGCAGACACAAATAAATGGAAAGACACCCCATGATCATAGATTAGAAGAATTAATATCGTTAAAATCTGCACATTACTGGGGGTGCTTGGGTGGCTCAGTCAGTTAAGCGTCCGACTTCGGCCCAGGTCATGATCTCATGGTTTGTGGGTTCGAGCCCCGTGTCAGGCTCTGTGCTGACAGCTCAGAGCCTGGAGACTGCTTCACATTCTGTGTCTCCCTGTCTCTCTGCTCCTCCCCTGCTCATGGTCTGTTTCAAAAATAAATTAAAAAAATAAAAATGGAACATTAAAAAAAAGTTTTAAATGTGCACACTACTGAAAGGGATCTACATATTCAATGCAACCCCTATCAAAATCCCAATGGCACTTATTATAGAAATAAAATAAACAATTCTAAAATCATAGGAAACCACAAGATACCCTGAATATCAAATGCAATATTAAGAAAGAGGAACAAAACTGGAGGCATCACACACCCTGGTTTCAAAACATATTATAAAGCTACAGTAATCAAAACATTATGGTACTAGCATGAAAATAGACAAATAGACCAATGGAAAAACATAGAGATCCCAGAAAGAAACCTACACATCATGATCAATTATCCTTCTAATAAATGGCCTGAGTGTTTCCAATAAATCGTATATCCATGTGCAAAAAAATGAACTCTTAATTTATATCTTGGATCCTTACATCATTATTCTCTTTGGTCAATATCTCCTTTTTAGTGATATCACTAGAGTCTTTCCAGAAATATTCAATATTTTTTAAGTTGTGTAATTACCTTGAAAAAAAAAGAAGAAAGAAGAGAGTAATTTTTATGCATGAAGTTCACTGCAGTTGCTACCCAGTTTTTCTGCAAACTTTCGAAACCAACTGCTTAAATAGAGTCAGTAGTATTCACTGAAACTTTTCTCTTTCCACAAATACTCCTCAACTCATCTGCTATGATTTCCCATCATAGTGTTACAGAACACTCCTTTTTCCATGATCACCAAGGACTGTTTCTTCATCTCATGCCATGATTTATTTCCATCTTCCCTAAACTCTCAGCGATGTGATACAATGTTGATCTCCTGCTTCTTTCTAAAACATGATCTTTCTTTGATTTCTACGACTCCGCTGTCTCCCTGATTTTCTCCAGGAGTTTGGGAATCTGTTATGTCTCATCGTTTATTCCGTCACTAAATATTGGGAGTCTGTCACCAGCAAGTCCAGGTTCTCATATGTCCTTATACCATCCCCCTGATCTGTGTCCTCTTTTATGGACACAGTCCTGAATACTATACGTGTGTCAAGGACTTCAGATTCCTAGTTCCGACTTTCGACTCTTGTCTAACGTTCTGAACAGTGTGCCCACATGTCCCCACTTGAAATTGTTATCTAGACGTTCCTTATTCAAGAGAAAGTCAGATCTGTCCCACACCAACTCATAATCTTTCTTTCTTGATTGCATCTCTCCTATGTTGTCTGTTCCATCAAATGGCATGCTCATATAACCAGTTATTTCACAAAAATATCTAGACATTACCATGAAGAATTTCTTGAGCTTCCGCCTTCAACCTATCCGAAGCCACGTCTGTTTCACTTTCAAGTAAGTCTGAAAGTCGATTTTTTTCTATTTTCACCATCACAACTTCAATCCAGTCTAACACCATCTCCTGCCTCTACAGGACTTCAATTCCTTCTTACTGCTGTTTCATCTCTTACCAGCTCCTTCCAGTATAGTTGCGGGTTGCAAACAAAAGCAGGTTGTTAACAATTCCAGACTGACTTTGCCAAAAGTGATTCAGACTTGAGGACTTCCATTTTGTTTAGGATAAACAGCTGAAAGGCTTAACAAAAGCTATAGTGCCCTGTGATCAGTCTCCTGCTTATAAACCTCAAGCCTTGTTTGCAAGCCTATTTTCACCACGTCATTCAGCCCCATGGTCTTCTGCATTTCTTAAAGTAGCCATGCTTTCTCCTGCCGCGAGGTCTTGCATGCGTTATTCCCTCTATCTAAAATTATGTTGCCCTCTTTTCATCTACACATTTCTTTCTCATCGTTCCAATGTCAGCTTAATGGCTTATTTCTTGGGGTCCCTGAGTGGCTTAGTTGGTTAAGTGTCTGACCCTTGATCTCAGCTCAGGTCTGATCTCAGGGTCGTGAGTTTGAGCCCCACATTGGGCTCCATGCTAGGTGTGAAGCCTGCTCAAAAAAAAAAAAAAAAGTCTATTTCTTCACAGAAGCTTTTTTCTGAAACCCTAAACTAGGAACAATTTAATATTATGTATTTCCGCTACAGTGTATATATTTTCTTCATAGGGTTTTTTAAATAAATTATATATAATAACTTTATTAAATAACAGAATTTAGAATCCTGTTTTTTGTGGTCAGCATTTTATTTTTATTTTTATTTTTTCCCTCCCCTCCCTCCCACCCCCCATCAACCCTCAGTTTGTTCTCAGTTTTTAAGAGTCTCTTATGCTTTGGCTCTCTCCCACTCTAACCTCTTTTTTTTTTCCCCTCCCCCATGGGTTTCTACTAAGTTTCTCAGGATCCACATAAGAGTGAAAACATATGGTATCTGTCTTTCTCTGTATGACTTATTTCACTTAGCATCACACTCTCCACTTCCATCCACGTTGCTACAAAGGGCCATATTTCATTCTTTCTCATTGCCACATAGTACTCCATTGTGTATATAAACCACAATTTCTTTATCCATTCATCAGTTGATGGACATTTAGGCTCTTTCCACAATTTGGCTATTGTTGAGAGTGCTGCTATAAACATTGGGGTACAAGTGCCCCTATGCATCAGTACTCCTGTATCCCTTGGGTAAATTCCTAGCAGTGCTGTTGCTGCATCATAGGGTAGGTCTATTTTTAATTTTTTGAGAAACCTCCACACTTTTCCAGAGTGGCTGCACCAGTTTGCATTCTGTGGTCAGCATTTTAAACCCAGTGCCCACTGCACTGCTTCACAGGTTCTATTTAGAAAATACATGATCTTGAATCATTTAACTTACTAGTAAAATATTTATATCCAAGTTTCTGATTTATAGGGCTAACGTCATAATAGATAAGGTCAGTGGATTAGCATACTTTAAAAATTCCAATAATATGCAATATAGAAAATGGATGGTAAAGGATGACTTGCACTGCATCCAGAACATTCCAGCTGAACATGATTGAAATCTATTATTTCACTTCTGAAATAATAAAATAAAGCTTTTCCAAACACTAATCAGAAGAGAGGAACGCAGTAGGTACAAAATTACAGTGAACTAATGGAAGACCTGTGAAATGTAAAAATAATTCTTTTGTACCTTGTTATCCACTGTGTCCCATGGATAGAATTAAATATTTTGTCGGGTTTCTCTTTCTGCATACAAACTACCAAAACTTTACAGATTAAAATGGCACTCATTTTTTTTTAATTTTTTTATAACATTTATTTATTTTTGAGACAGAGAGAGACAGAGCATGAATGGGGGAGGGTCAGAGAGAGGGAGACACAGAATCTGAAACAGGCTCCAGGCTCTGAGCTGTCAGCACAGAGCCCAACGTGGGGCTCGAACTCACGGACCGCAAGATCATGACCTGAGCCGAAGTCGGCCGCTCAACCTGGGAAGCCACCCAGGCACCCCAAATGGCACTCATTTTTAATCTTAAAGTTTCATAGGTCTGAAGTCCAGGTGGACCTGACTGGTTTCTCCACTTAGGATCTCACAGAGCTGAAACAGATGTGTCAGCAAGGCTAGGCTCACATCTGGAGGTTCTGGAGAAGAATCCATTTCCAAGAATTCACTTTATTCAGGTGTCTTCACTTCCCGGAAGTTGTGGGACTACTAATTGCATTTCTTTGCTGGCTTTCTCAAGGGGTTGCTTTTGGTACTTAGAGGCCATTCTTCTGCTTTTGCATGCAACTTCTCCCATCCTTTTTTAAAAATGGTATTTTTGGGGGCACCTGGGTGGTTCAGTCTGCTAAGGGTCTGACTTCAGCTCAAGTCATGATCTCACAGCTTGTGAGTTCAAGCCCCATGTCGGGGTCTGTGCTGACAGCTCAGAGCCTGGAGCCTGCTTCAGATTCTGTAGCTCCCTTTCTCTCTCTCTGCCCCTCCCCTGCGCTCGCTCTCTCTCTCTCTCTCTCTCTCTCTCTTAAATAAATAATAAAACATTAAAAAATGTTTTTAAATGATATTTTTGGTACATTTTGATAATGATGATGATTCCAGTATAGTTAACGTACAGTGTTATATGTATATATATAATATATATGTATATATAATATATATAGCATATATAATGTATATTTTTAATTATAATGTATATATATAATGTATATTATTTGTATATATAAACAAAATATATAAATATATAATATATTAATATATTATAATATATAATATTAATATATATTGTATATATAATAACATATATATAATGATTCACCAGTTCTAGACATTATTTAGTGCTCATCACAATAAGTGTACCATTAATCCCCTTCACTGTTTCATCCATCCCTTCATTCACCTCCCGCTTGGCAACCACCAGTTTGTTCTCCATATTTAAGTGTCTGGTTTTTTGTTTGTTTCTTTGTTTCTTTGTCCAGCCCTTCCATCTTCAAAGCCAGTAACAGCATATTGGATCCCTCCTTATTTGCGTGTCTCTGACTTCTGTTGCTGCAACATGGAGAAAACTCAGCTTGTAAAGGCCCATGTGGTTATATTAGGCCCACACAGATAATCTCTCAAACAAATACCTACTTGGTAACCTTAATTATATTGGCAAAATTTCTTCACCATAGTGTCTATATTAGTGTTTGAATAGCCAGGGGCCAGGAATCTTAAGTGACCATTTTATAATTCTGACTACCACAGATATATATTCTTCCAGTTATGTATTTATTTTAAACCCAGTGGTTATACTGGAACAGAGAGAGAGGTGGCTTTAGTGGTTTTGAATTGATTAGAAGATGAAGGCAGATGTAAGGCATCCATAAGTATATAAACCTAAAGCAGTTTTGGTGACATTCTTTGTTGAATTCTCAGTGGAATTAGTAGTCTGGATGAAATAATTGCTTATATTTTGAAGTATTTAAAATACATTAATGTTGATAAATGCTATGAATCTTAGAAAATATACTGATTTGGGGCGCCTTGGTGGCTCAGTCGGTTGAGCGTCCGACTTCGGCTCAGGTCACGATCTCGCGGTCCGTGAGTTCAAGCCCCGCGTCAGGCTCTGGGCTGATGGCTCAGAGCCTGGAGCCTGCTTCCGATTCTGTGTCTCCCTCTCTCTCTGCCCCTCCCCCGTTCATGCTCTGTCTCTCTCTGTCTCAAACATAAATAAATGTTAAAAAAAAATTAAAAAAAAAAAAGAAAATATACTGATTATTCATTCATAAGCATGGATATCCAAAGCTATGCAAAGTAAAGGTTAAAGGATGAAACTGTTTCCTTCACGCAGTCCCTAAAAGTTATAACCTGGGGGAAAAGGGAACTATCTGGGAAATAATAATTTGGCAAAATTTTAGTACTTCTGATTTAGTACTGGAAAATATTTTTTCTTCTTTTATTGAAGAATAATTGACATATAATATTCTTCTAATTTCAGATGTACATTATAGTATTTCAATATTCCTATCCATTATAAAATGATCCCCATGTCTAGTTACCATCTGTCACCATACAAAATTATCACAGCATTATCCACTATATTCCCTATGCTGTACATTATATCCCCATAACTTAATTATTTTACAGCTGAAAGTTTGTACTTTTTAATTGCCTTCATCTATTTTGCCCACTTCTAAAACCCTCCCCGTTCTGATAACCAACAGTTTGTTTCCTGTGTTTAGGAGTCTGCTTCCATTTTGTTTGTTTGTTCATTTTGTTTTTTAGATTCCACATGTAAGTGAATTCATACAGTATTTGTCTTTCTTTGTTTGACTTATTTCACTTGGTGCATAATACTCTCTACCCATGTTATCTCACATGACAAGATATCATTCTTTTATTTTATAGCTGAGTAGTATTCCATTGTTTATATATACGGCATCTTCTTTATCCATTCATCCTCTGATGGACACCTGGGCTGCTTCCATATCTTGGCTATTGTAAACAATGGTGCAGGGAACACAGGGTGCATATCTCTTCAACTAATGATCAGTTTAACACATCTTAGTTGTCACGTTCATGGTATATTTCAATACAATTTGTAAACTTCGGGTGTCACTAAGAAGGTTGCATAATAATTCATATAAATCATGAAGTAATAAATTATGGAAACTATTTCTTGTAGATTATGTGTTTCAAAGCTGATGAAAATATCTAAGTTTTGCAAGTGGCTTGTTTGACCATGTTTTGTGTATGGTATTTCAGAAAGCATTGGAATCACTACAATTTTAAGAAAGCTACTTAACATGGCCTTTCAAGAAAGGAGATACATTTACCCAGACTGACAGATCTAAAATGACCTTTAAAAATGACTTTTTTCGAACTAGAATTTATAGGGATGATAATGACATGACATTTTATTGGCAACACAGTGTTGGAAGAAAAGAACATAAGTATAAACTGTGATGCACATTTAATTAGTAGATGGAGGTGAAGAAAAAGTAATGAATGCAGGCACACACAAACGCTTGACAGGATTTCTGTTGACTATTGTTAAATATTTGAACTTAGTAATGTTGTTGTTAGAGGAACAGAATCACAGGATGATAATAATGTATTTATCTGAGCTTGTCCTTATACATTTTTATATAACCATTTAAAGATATGTTACTTCTGTAGATAAAAACAACAGAAAAGAAGAAAACATAGTTACATGTCATAGAACTGATGGTAAAATGCATTTACTGTTATAGTTCCAGATTTTGATCAAGTGGGAACTTGGTAGAGAAACTGCTCTCAGGAATTAGACAACATGTGTTCAACTATGGATTCTGCTGCTTACAAACATTTAACACTGAGAAACCCGTGAACCTTTCTCATTTAACACTGAGAAACCCGTGAAACCTTTTTCTTCATTTGACAGTGTAAGAGTTTCTGTAGGAGTTAATAAAATATTTTTAATAGTGCCTTATAATGCTTAAAGGGCACTCAATAAATATGAAGAATATTATTACTAACAATTCAATTTAGGGGCAATAGAAAACTTAGTACAGTCTTTCAGAGACACATATTTTAATTTTCTTATTGAAAAGCTGGCCTAATAGTGGGTTGTATATATCTGGTTAGAATATATAAATTTATGAAAAAAATAAGAAAAACAAAGCAAGGGGGCACCTGGGTGGCTCAGTCGGTTGAGCATCCAACTTTGGCTCATGTCATGATCTCACTGTCCTTGAGTTTGAGCTCTGCATCAGCCAGTTTCAGATTCTGTGTCTCCCTCTCTCTCTGCCCCTCCCTACTCATGCTCTGTCTCTCTCTCTGTCAAAAATAAATAAACATTAAAAAATTTTTAAAAAGAAAAATGAAAAACCTGTCACTCTCTCCACAAGAAGTAAAACTAAATTAAAAAAAATCAAATCTTTGAAACTCAAGAGAGAACATAAATTTCAAAGTATCCCAAATAGAACTCAAGACATAAGAGATTTCCAGCTGTTATTTTACTGGCAAAGCAAGAAGAGGAATCTGCTATAGATGAGAGAAAGGAAAATAAAACAATAGTTTAACATTCCACAAACATTTAGAAGTTTCATGTAGGCTATCATGATGGATCAGAATCCAGAAAGTCCAGTCACAGAAAGACTTCACAACTAATTGCCACCTCCTTTTTAGGGGTATTTTTCAAGTACATGCGAGTAGTACGCAGAAAACAGAAAAATCTGGGTGGTGCAGAAAGAAACAAAGTTAGGAGAAAAAGCATAACTCCCCAGGGACTCTTCAATTCACCCCCCACCCAGACACGACTTGGGGTATAAAACAGAAAGATTGTTCAGTGTCTGGAAAACTGGGGTATAAAGCACAAAAATCTCTCACCATTGCTTAGATCTCAAGGACTGCTAAAGGGAAAGACGAAGCTAGTCTAAAAGATTTATACCGAACAGACACAGGAGGGTACACAAGAAGGAAAGAAGGTAACTAGGGGTCATTCTTAATTCTCAGAAGCCACTCTCATTCCTTGGCTAGTGGCTCCCTCCATCTTCAAGTCAGCAACTGAACAAAGAATCCTTCTCATGCTGTAAATCTTAAACCTCGTGTTCTGCTACTTGCCAGAAAAAATCACTATATTTTTGAAAGGGCTCACCTGATGAGATAAGCGCATAGGAGACAATCTTCCCATTTTAGAGTCCAAAGATTAGGGACCTTAATTATATCTGCAAAATTTCTTTTGCAAAGTAAACAATCCCAGGTGTAACAGATGTGGAGATGATGGGAGCCATCTTAGAATTCTACCTTCCACAGCCAGGCACGTACTTCAGATATATGCTTTCATTAATCTTAAAAGTAATTTGGTACAACTGATATAATTACAGTTTTAAAACTTCAAGGAAATGGATTGTAAGAAAGAAAAGGATAATCTTGGCAGAGGATTCTTTCCTCTACCCATGTCCCTAGCCCAAGGTCATCTAGAACAGACTCAACCTCACTGATATCTTCATTTTAACAGAGACTCCATTTGAGGTATATTCAACTTCTTCCCCATGGGACTGTGAGCTAATGAATGGAGTTATTTTAAAACACTATCTTTGTGTTCATTAGTTACATACATAGCAATAGAAAGATTAAAAAAAAGTACCCTGCTAACTAAAAAGTGTTACACAAATGAGTAAAGTATTGTAGTTTTTGAACTTTTAGTGGAGGAAGACAAGTAGAGTAAAATCTTGTGAGCATAATTCCTTCTGGAAACATGCTTGTAATCCAAAGCATTTGTATAATCAAAGTGAATTTCCCTCCCCTTAAGAAATAATGGAAACTCAGATGATTCATTCCACAATCCCAAATATTCACATAAAAATGATTACAATACTGTCATATAATACATACAAAATATAAAGAAAAATACACCAATTAACCTGCACTTACCTTTGAAAACCTTCATGGCTGGTGTGGCAAAGACAAGAGAGAGGAGAACTATAGTGTAGGACAACTTCACTATCACTAATCGAATCACTGCTATCTATTGGCTCAATGGAAACTTTTTTTTCTTGCATCTTGAACAAGCAACCTATCCAATGACTTGCTTTGCCTTCTTTTGAGGATTTTGGGGAAAGGTGACATTGCATTGTGGTTAAGCAGATTCATCACTTGCACTGTTATACAGCCTTATTCGGGTGGTGCTACAAAACTTTGCAGTTTCCCACATTTTACACATCTCCCTAATCTCATTTGAAGTGAAGGATTCCTCTGACTTTTTCTCCACCTCCTCCACAGATGAGATACAGATATAGGCTCCTTATAAAATACTGCACTTTTGGCCACTCGCACACCTCGTCTGTACTTCTCGATGATTTCCTTCTTAACTTCCACTGTAATCATCTTCTTATTGCCTTTCTTTTCACCCTTTTTCTGCATGGTGGCCATTGTATACACTTGCATGGATGTTGACTACAGTATAATATTAATAAACTCTTGTCATATGCTGTATTTAATGTAACTGGAAATAAGACAGCAGAGGAAAGGGTCTATATCCGCAGGCAGCCTGACCTAGAATGAAGCAGAACATTCCTAAGCTTACTCTTGTACGAAAAAGCAAAAGATGGTCCGTACATTCTTTGAAGTGACTAAAAATATCATAGTACCAGTTGTGGGCACCTTCCAGCATTCTGAAAAAATCACTGGTTTCTACTAAACACTGCAGCCTGAGACTGAGTATCCAGAGCATGATAATCTCCCACAATCCTGCAGAGAGAGAGAGAGAGGGAGAGAGAGAGAGAGAGAGAGAGAGAGAGAGAGAAGAACCATAGGCTCAGTTGTGATCATGTGACATTTGGTGTCACATATTACTCAAATTGCAAGACATCACTTGATTATCAAATTAAAATTTATTGGAAATATTTACTCTTCTTGTGGAAGACTCACAGAACAAGTCACTCGCAATCCAAGGTTTTGCTGTATTTTCTTTACACACAATGGAATTTTAAAAATTAAATCATTCAGGGTGCATGGGTAGCTTAGTTGGTTAAGTGTCCAACTCTTGATTTCAGCTCAGGTCATGATCTCATAGTTCGTGGGATCTAACCCCATGTCGGGTTCTGTGCTGTCAGCACAGAGTCTGTTTGGGATTCTCTTTCTCCCTCTCTTTCTCTCTGCTCCTCCCTCACTCATGCTCTCTCTCTCTCTCTTTCAAAATAAATAAACTTAAAAAATAAAGGAAATTATTCATTTTTTATTATTTAAATTATATTACTTTGATACCAGGAGCTTTGTAGGTGTTTTTTTGTTTTGTTTCTGTTTTGTTTTTACTGTGCTATAGTTCATAGAGTTAAAATTAGTCCCTTATATAACACAGTCTTACAAGTTTTGACAAACACACACTGTCAAGTCACCACCACCACCACAATGAAGATCTAGAACAGTTCCATTACCTCAAAAAGTCCTCTGGGGTTGTTTTTATTCACCACTTTCCCCTAGTTCCAGACCCTGGAAATTATTGATCTGTTCCCTGTTCCTCTAGTTTTACTTTTCCAGAATGACAGATAAATGGAATCATGCATTAAAAAGCCTATTGAGTCTAGCTTCTTTCAATTAGCAATATGCATTTGAGATCAATCCATATTGTTCTGTGTATTACTGGTTCATTGGATTTATTGCTGAATCATATTCTATTGTCTGGATATACCAGGTTTTTTATCCATTCATCAGCTGAAGGACATTTGGGTTATTTCTGTTTTTAGTGATCATGAATAAAGGTGCTATAAACATTTTTGTGTGGGTTTTTATGTGTAATTAAGTTTTCATTTCTCATGGCCAAATACATGCAAATGTGATTGCTGAGATGTATGGTAAGAGGATGTTTATGAGAAACTGGCAAACTGGGTTACAAAATGGCTGTGTGATTTTGCAGTCTCAATAGGAATGTAGAAGTCTTGTTGCTATGGATCTTCATCAGTACTTTGCCCATTCATTCAACACTTGCTTATTTTAAAACTGTTTTATTGCTGAGTATTGAGAGTCCCTTGTATATTAAAGGTCTAAGTCCGTTGTAGATATCCTATTCTCAACTAGTCTCTGGCTTGTCTTTTCATTTTTTAACAGTGTATTTCATAGATCATAACTTTCAAATTTTGATGAAATCATTTATCTTATTTTTTTCTTTTATGGAAGTGTACTCTTGTTGTACCTAAGATATCTTTGCCTAAACCAAAGTCTAAAAACTCTCTCCTGTATTTTCTCCGGTAAGGTTTACAGTTTTAGAATTTAGATTTAGATCTATGATCGATTTGAGTTACTTTTTGTACTTTTGTACATCATATGATGTATGAATCAAAGTTCAACATCCAATTGATCAAGCACTATGTGTTGAAGGGGCTGCTATTTCTCTATTGACTTGCCTTTGCATCTTTTGTAAATATCAGTTGATCATGTGTATCCAGGTCAATTCCTGGAAACTCTAGTATTCCATTAGTCCCTGTGTCTATCTCTTGTGAACACTGCCCTGACAGGATTAGTGTACCTTTATGTTAATTCTTGAAGACAGGTAGTGAGTGTTCTTTAACTTTGCTCTTTTCGGAAACTGTTTTAGCTACTCTATTTATTTTACCTTCCCATGGAAATCTTGGACTCCACTTATGACGATCTATATAAAAAATGCTGCCAGTTATGCTGATGGAATTTAGTTAGGTATATTTTAATTTGTCTCATCATGGCTTTGTAGTTTTCAGCATACATATTTTGCATTTATTATTAGATATATAACAATATATTTTGGTTTTGACGCTATTGCAAATGATACTTTTTACCTGTCACTTTCCAATCATTTATTTATGGTATATAGAAATATAATTAACTTTTTTATATTGATCTTATATCTTTCAACTTTGTTAAATTGATTTATCAGTTCAGGGTTGTTGGGTGTTTTTTTTGTATGTTTATTTTTTTAAGTTTATTTATTTATTTTGAGAGAGAGAGCAAGTGCATGCAGGGAAGGGGAAGAGAGAGAGGGAGAAAGAGACAGAGAGAGAGAATCCCAAGCACGCTCCTCACCATTAGTACAGAGATCCACGGGAGGCTTGAATTCACAAATCATGAGATCATGACCTGAACCAAAGTTGTACACCTAACTGAACCACCCAGGCACCCCTAGTTCAGGAGTTTTTAAGCATTCTTAAGATTCCTTTAGATTTTCTTCATAGATATTTATGTCATAGGAGGATAGAGACACTTTTTTCACTTTCAACCTCTTTGCCTAACCTTTCTTCTCTTTCTTTCTTTGTTTCTTTCTCTCTTTCTTTCCTACTTCTCCCCTTCCCCCTTCCCCTCTCCTTCTCCCTCTTTCTTCTTCCCTTCCTCTTCTTTCTTTCTTTCTTTCTTTCTTTCTTTCTTTCTTTCTTTCTTTCTTTCTTTCTTTCTTTCTTTCTTTCTTCTCTTCCTTCCTTCCTTCCTTCCTTCCTTCCTTCCTTCCTTCCTTCTCAACCCCTTCCCCTCCCGTCTTTGTCTCTTGTCTCTTCTTCCCTTCCTCCTTCTCTTTCTCTTGTCCTTCCTTCCTTCCTTCCTTCCTTCCTTCCTTCCTTCCTTCCTTCCTTCCTTCCTTCTCTTCCCTTCCCTTCCCTACCCTACCCTACCCTTCTCTTCTCTTCCCTTCCCTACCCTACCCTACCCTACCCTACCCTTCTCTTCCCTTCCCTTCCCTTCCTTTCTCTTCCCTTCCCTTCCCTTCCCTTTCCTTTCCTTCCTCTTTCTTTTCCCTAATTATACCACCTGAGATTTTTAGTACAATGTTGAGTAGGAATGGTAGGAGTGGACACCATTGTTTGTTTCTGATTTTAGTGGTAAAACATTCCATTTTTCACTATTATATATGATGTGAGCAGTAAGATTTTTGCAAATGCCTTTTTATAAGATTTCATATTTGATGTTATTCCTAGTTTGATGAGAGTGTTTATCATGCATTGCTGCTGAATTTTGTGAAATGCTTTTACCTCATTTATTGAAATGATCATATGGTTTTATTTTTTAGTCTCTGCTTACTGATTTCTTAGATTGATATTTTTAATGGGGAACCCTCTTGGCATTCCTGATACACCTTACTTTTTAGTGATGCAATACCCTTATACACTTTGCTGGATTTAATTTGGTAATGTTTTATGGAGAATGTTTGTGTTTCTGTTTATGAGACCTATTGATCTTTAGTTAACCCTTTTTATAATGTCTTTGATATTTGTGTCACAGTAATTCTGACTTCATAAAATGAGTTTGGATATGTTCTCTTTTATTTGCTTCCTGGAAGCAATTTTGTGAATTTGATATTATTTCTTTCTTAAATGCTTGGGAGAATTCCTAGTGAAATGATTTGGGCCTTTAGTTTCCCTCTTTGGAAGGATTTAGCTGCAAACTTTATTTTATTAATTGATTTAGAGCTATTCAGTTTATCTTTTTTTTAGTTAACTTTGGAAATTTATTTCATGGAATTGGTCCATTTAATCTAAGTTTTCAAAATTATGGGCCTAATTTTTTTTCAAAATATTTTTTTATTATTTAATAAACTGAGTTTCATAAAGATCAAAAGGAGTTTCTTTCTTGATATTGGACATGTATTTTCTCTTGTATCTTAGCAACTTTACCTAGAGAATTACCAATTTTATTGATTTTTTTTCAGAGAACCACCTTTAATTCTCATTGTTAGAGTTGATTTCTCTTTTTAATTTCATCAATTTCTGGTCTAATCTTTATGTCTTTTTTTTTCCAAATGCTTTTTTTTTAAGTTTATTTTGAAAGAGAGAGAGAGAGAGAGAGAGTGCAAGCAGGGGAGGGTCAGAGAGAGAGGTAGAGAGAGAGAATCCCAAGCAGACGCTTCACTGTCAGCATGGAGCCAGACACAGAGCTTGATCCCAGGAAATATGAGATCATGACCTGAGCTGACATTGAAGTGGATACTTAGCCAACTCAGCCACCCAGCCACACCTCCTCCCAAAATATTTTTTGGTACTGTGATGTCAACATTCTTCCATCAAACGTTGGGATATACTTTTGAATCTTGGTGGACCTTTGCAACTAAAACCAATACAGTGATTAATTTCCAAGGCTAGATTATAAACAGATACATAGCTTCCATAGCTTCCAAACAACTCTCTTTTATCTCAGGTAGCTTTCCCCTGTAACGTAATTACCATGCTGGGAGGAAGATCTGGTTATATAGAGAGATCACATGTGGGTGTTCTGCCTGACAGTCTTAGCCAGGTAACTGACTTCAGGTAACTCTCAACATCCTTTGACAACATGTGAATGAATGAGATTATTCCAGGTCCAGCCTTCATGTGACACACCTGAGCCATTGGCTTTGTCCAGCAAATAGAAACCATTTCCATATGACCTCTGTGAATGACAGCCTATGGAAATGGGAGACAAAGAAAGCTTATTTTTGTTTTAGTCACTAGCTTATTTGTTTCGTAGAAATGAATACCTAATAAATATGGAGTGAATAGTTTATGAAGTATATTTTTCTCCTTCTTTGTATTATACTTGGTAAGATGTTTCTGGTTGATATATTTGGTGGTCAGCTACATTTGTAATTTTGAGATCAGAATTTTCTACAGCCTGAGCTCCGATCTTATGTATTTGTTGTGTGATGAATACGTCTACTTTTACATTTGATAACTTAAAAATCAATAATTCTAAAATTTAATTCATTACATTTACCATTTTTTCAGTTCCAGAATTTCCCTAGTCCTGATAGCCAATTAAATGTCTTCTTAAACTAAATATGTATCAAGACTTTTCCTTCCTCTTTCATTACAGTGGCAATTACATGGTGTCAGCCCTTCATTATCTCTTGCTTAGATTTTGTTATTGTTCTGTGTTGAATCTCTGGCTTTGGTTTAGGTTTATCTTCCTAATCCACTTTTTTTCTCTAACGTCAGAGGAGTCCTAAAGTACAAAGTTTTTCACGCTACTCCTTTCCTTAATGTTCTTTATAGGCTCAATATCTACAAAGAATATTTCAAAGGCCTTTGCATTAAATTGTTTTTTAGAGAATGTTTTTCTTCTGATGTTGATATCTTCTCTCCACCTCCATAGTCTGAGTTCCAAATTTGTGGAATCCAAATATAAACTAAGTCCTGATGGCAAACATTATTTATTTCCCTCGAACTTATACTAAAGCATTTTGGCAAGTGGACCATTGGTGATTTCAGCATGCCCATTTTTTTAAAATTATATTTTTAAATGGCAAACTAAATAATGTATAATGTACTTGAGAAATTTAACATGCAAAAATTTTTATAATATAAAGTTACATTTTGAACTTATTTCAAGTTGATTGGGAATATCTAATTAACTAAACATTCTCATGAAGCTAAAGGGCACAATTAACAGACAAATTGTGTTAGCTTAGGCCGCTATACCAAAATATCATAGACTGGGTGGCTTAAACAATAAAATTTTAGTTTCTCACAGTTCTGGAGACTGGAAGTACAAGATTAAGGTTCCAGTCAATTCAGATTTGGGTGAGGGCTCTCTTCTTGGCTTGTAGATGGCCATATTCTTCCTATGTCCTCACATGACCTTTCTAGAGCCCTCTTATGTGTGTTCTTATAGGAACACTAATTCTATCATACTAAGGTTTCATTCTTATGATCTCATTCAGCCTTAATTACTTCCTTAGTGGTCCTGTCCTCAAATATAGCTACACTGGGTGTTAGGGCTCCAGCATACGAATTTTGAAGTGGACACAAACATTCACTCCAAACACGGGTCTTACTTTTTTTTTTTTTTTAAGTGTGACTCAAAGGTTCTCTATCACAATCTCTTTTCTTTCTTTGTAACAAACTGATTCATGCTTCTAAAGACCTTGCTTTCCACTTTCACTTCTTCTTTTGGTTATGGCAAAATCTACTGGATCAACTGACAGTATGAATAGATTTTTTGGATCTCTGAAACAGGAGAGCAATTATGTTCTTGATGTAGAGGATTTTGTAATGTTTCAGGCTCCGTTCTATATACTACTGTATACTTTCTATATATTCCTCTACAATGTTACTTATGGTCCCCACCCTTACCTAGACATATGTTTATTACCTACTGAATAGGGTTATTTATTATGCCAAACCTCTGAAGTTATATACTAGTGATTAAAAAAAAAAGTTCCTGCACTAGTAAATAGTTCTTTCCAGTAATTATACCTCTAACCATTTGTCTTAATATCTATCTGATGTCACATATGCTAATCAGGAAAATTGAATGTTATAATTATTTGTAAGTTAGTCTTAGAATTCGAGTAATATTAATAGAGTATGGCATTTTTAAAAATTAAACGTCCATCATGTCTAGACAAAATAATTTTTGAAAGTAGTATTTTAGGCCTGCTTTTTAAAAATACACGTATATCTTGTTATATCTCTTTTATACTAAATTCAGTGAATCCCTGTTAAACCCTACAATGAGAATTGTTATTTGCGTTGATGAGGATTAGTTAAGATTTATATTTTTATGTAAATTAGTTGACACCCTGGAAATTATGTAAGTCAATTGCTTCATAAATCATGTTACTGCCTTCTGAAGCAAGTAGCAACTGTGATCTCTTTCACTTTTGGATAGATTGGTATCTGAAGGGAAAAAATACATTATCATTTCAAGAATCTACTTGATCTTATCTCTGAGGTCAATTTGTCTATTTTGTTCTTTCTGTAATTAAAACAATTGCACTTCATGCACAATTTACTACCATACTACAGAACCATACTGAAACGAGTTGCAGTGTTTTGCTTAATTTTTTCTTCTTTGCCTGAATAATTTTTAATTATAATAAGAAAACTATTAAAGGCTCAAATAAAGTTTTATATGTACAAAGTATGTCTTTGAGCATATTATCCTTCCTAATATTACCACAGAAGTCTGACCAAATGTTTAGAATTCAGGTAGGTTGGAACCTGACTTGAGATTTTTAATTGCTTGCCACCTAAAACACGATGACACTAAGTTGCTTTTTAATATTTGTCATGGTAAATATAGGAGCTATTTTTAATGTGCCTTTGCAATGGATAGATTTTAACTAATTTACCCTGTAACTATAAGCTTATAGTATCAATTGAAGTTGGAAATTATATGGCTTTAGTGACTGTGTCCCAAACTGGTAACAAGTTGCAGATAATCCTTTTTCGCCAACTACTCCCTTAAAACAATCCTAAAAATTCTAAATACTTAAGATCTCTGAAGACTCCAGCTGAGTGAATAGTAAGAACAGTTGGTCTCTTTAGCAATAGGGAAAAAAAGGTTATAATAAATAAAGATTTGAGGAAATTTGTTTTATCAATTATTAATGGTAAAGTTTTCATTCAAATGAATTGAGTATCAAATTTTGTGCTGTTGGATTTCAGTTGAGTTCGTTTTCTCTTGCTATCTTCTGTAAGTTTATTTACATTGTATAGTAGTTTCAGTCCTTTGTGCTGTCTGTTCACAACAAACCCTAAAACAATATGTAAATTATATTATGTGATCTAACTAAACCTTTTAAAACCTTCAGGAAGAAAAGCAAATTTTTTTTATTCTTTTTTTTTCTTAATTTTTTTTAGCATTTATTTATTTTTGAGACAGAGACAGAGCATGAACAGGGGAGGGTCAGAGAGAGAGGGAGACACAGAATCCGAAACAGGCTCCAGGCTCTGAGCTGTCAGTACAGAGCCTGACGCGGGGCTCAAACTCACGGACCGCGAGATCATGACCTGAGCTGAAGTCAGACGCTTAGCTGACTAAGCCACCCAGGAGCCCCCAATTTTTTTTATTCTTGAAGTAACTCAGTCTTTCAGAAAGACTAAAAACAAATTCCTATTCACAATATGTTCATCATCTTCTACATTCTCTTTTGGTGCTTTTCTTTTATGGAGAGCTAGCCTAGCAAATCAATGGCCTCTTCTATGTGTGCATTAAAATTTTTTTGAGATGCCTCTTGCCTTGTCATTGTACAACTACTATCATTAGTTACAAAAAATATCATTTACTTTGTTTTTTATCCTCTTTTCCTAACAACATTAACCTTTTTGTCCATCCTCTCAAAAGCGACCACTGCCATGTGATTGAATTAATGTGTATTCTCTTGTAATTTTTATATACTATGAAGTATATACTTTATACAATTTTTGAATGGTTTTAGTATACAAAAAGCGATATTTCTGCTGCTGCTGTTGTTGTTGCTGCCGCTGAACAAGTGGTTTTAATCTGCCTGTATTACTGTGTGCATCTAGTTCATTGCTTTAATCGTCTGCAAAGCGTTCCATGGCATATATAGATCACACTGCACTTATATCCCCTGCTTAGTGATGGACACTTAGCTCTTCTCCACTTTCCTATTACAAAAGCAATGCAACAATGAACAACTAAATGTGTATCCCATTAAAGACCTGTCAAGCATTTCACAAGGATTTTATTCCCAGGAGAAAGATTGGTGTTACAGGATATAGAAATGAACAACTCCAAGCTAGTTTTCTGGAGGACTGAACTATTTGTTCCTATTTCTTCTACCTTCATTCCAATAATTGGCATTAGAAACTTAAATTTGTTTTTTTTTTTACTAATTTCTTGAGTAAGATCTGGATCTACATTGATTTAGTTGGGGTTTTTTTAATATATTTTTTTAATGTTTATTTTTGAGAGAGACAGAGACAGAATGTGAGTGGCTTAGGAGCAGAGAGAGGGAGATACAGAATCCAAAGTGGGCTCCGGCCTCTGAGCTGTCAGCACAGAGCCCAATGCGGGGCTTGAACTCAACGAGCTGTGAGATCATGACCTGAGCTGAAGTCCGATGCTCAACCGAGTGAGCCACCCAAGCGCCCCTAACATTGATTTAGTTTTTATTACCCATATTACTGATGAATATGAGCACCTCTTTTTGTGTCATTACCCATTTCGGTTTTCTTTCTGTTGATTATCTGTTTATATCCCTTGCAAATTTTTTCCAGTTTACTTTTGTTGTTGTTCATTTTAGGATGTCATGTCATCACATCTTCTGGATTTTGTTCTCTTTTTAGTTTCAGTGTTACAAATATCTTTGCTTAGTCTTTAGTTTTCCAGTGTCCTTCATCAACCAAATTTTGACCTTTTAAAACTAATCACAATAACTGTCAAAGAAAAACTGAATTGGGGCAGTAGATAGAGCAGTTACAAACAGTTTTTACTTAGGACCTATTGCAATATGGGTAAAGACATCTCAGTATAGAACTGGGTTCTCGTCTGAATTACAACAAGGAAAAATGGGGATTTATTGCCAAGGAACAGGGTAGGGAGTTGGTGGATGGAAAATTAGAAGGAAACATCAGGCATAAGAGGAGATTCTAGCTAAATAGAGCTCACAAGGTCTTGCTGAAAGCAGGTCAGGGTATATTATATATTATATAATATATATAATATATTAATTGCATATTAATTATATTAGTATATTATATATTAATATATAATTATATATTAATTATATCAATTAATATATGATTATATATTAACTAACATATAATTAATTAATAATAATATATTAATAATTAATTAATTATATTTATCCTTATTCATTCGCAGTTTTGATCATATATCAAGTTCCTTTCCATGTAAAGTTGTCTCTGGGTTCTCTGTTCTTTTCCATTGTTTTGTTTGTTTATTCCTATGCCAGTATCATATTTTTATAATTACAATGTATTTTTAGCATATCATTATATTTAATGAGCAAACTCCAATCTTTAATTTTCTTTTCAAAAATATTTGAATACATTTAATTCTCCTATATACATTCTTTGAAATTATAAAAAACAGAACTGTGTGCAAATCATAGTGTAGCGCACACTTAATTTTCAGAAACTCAAAACTCACCAATATAACCAGCTACAAGATTGATGATATTACCTTTATCCCAGAAGTCGGCTTCAAATTTCCTCTAGTCACTACCTGGTCCTCCATTTCCAAATGTAATAATATCCTTGCTTCTAGAATCGTAGATTACTTTTGCATGGATTTTAACCTTGTAAACTTGACTTATATACTACATATTCTTCTATGCCTGATTTTTTCTTTTCTACTCCAAGTACTGTTTTTGAGGCTCATCCAGTATTGATGGACATAGTTGAAGTTTCTTCATTCACATTGTTATATAGTATTTCATGTGAGAATACGTCATAATTGATTTATTTATTTTATTGCTGTGCATTTAGGTGGTTTCTATTTTGACTGCTATATACTGCTACCCTGAATCTTTTAATACACGTTTTTTGTGTGAATATGTGCATACATTTTTGTTGGATGAATACCTAGGAATTGTTGGTCACAAGGCATTTTTTTACAATTTTTTTTAACATTCATTTTTGAGAGATGGAGAGAAACAGAGAGCATGAGTGGGGGAGGGGCAAAGAGAGAGGGAAACAGAATCTGAATCAGGAGGCTCCAGGCTCCTGGCTGTCAGCACAGAGCCGGATGCGGGGTTGGAACCCACAGACCGAGAGATCATGACCTGAGCCAAAGTCGGACGCTTAATTGACTGAGCCACCCAGGCACTCCAACATAGGCATATTTTTACATATATTAGATAATTTTTAACATTCTTATACCAATTTATAGAAATTATGAGACTTCCATTTCTTCTTCATTGTTGCTAACATCTGATACGTTCCGCCTGGATGGGATATTTGGTGTCTCACTGTGATTTTCATTGTCAATACCCTGAACACCAATGATGTTGAGGACATTTTCATGTTTAATTACTCATGGGATGTCCTCTTTCTTTATGAAGTGTCTTTCGTAAGATTTTGTCCACTTTGGGAGTGGTGGTGTTTCTTTGTTCCGTTACTGATTTGAGTACTTTATTGGAATTACATATTGTGCATATCTCTTCCCATTGATAGCTTTTCTTTTCAGTCCTTTAAAAGTATCTTCTGATGAATGTACATTATTAATTTTGATCTAGTCAATTTTGATATGGGAAAGGAATAGAAATATATCACTTGCAAAGCAGTGCATATATTAAATAATTATGACTAATAATGATGCTGAAGTGTTTGTGGATTTGGTACAATGAGTACATTATTTATGTGATACAGAGATTATTTACTGCCGTTTTAATGGTGGATTTATCAATTTACATGAAAGTTTAGTAAATTGTTGCAGTTAGGCCATTGATAAGTAAGTGAACAAAAATAAAGGTATTAGTCTATTTGTTTACAACATGAGTTTTTAAAAATAGTTTTAGGAAGCTCAAAAACGAGTTTATCTTTAGAAATGTCTTCTGTTTTCTTATACAACTGGGATTTCAGTTTGAGCCTAAGCTGAATTTATATTTGATTATATGTCTTGATCTGTCTCATATGAGTTCCAGATGAGCTATATATATCATTAGGTAGACTTACATGTTTCTTTACCAGAGAGGAAGTAATCACCAGTCAGTAACTAAGCTTAATAATATCCCCAGTGACTTCTAGACATTGCTGTTGAATGGCATTATTAATTTCTTTGTATGTGTGTGTTGTAGTGTGTTCTAGGAAAAATCAGATTTCTAACATAGATCTACATAATTCATTCTCTTCTCATTGGAAAAAATCTGCTTTTTGTTATTTTAATTTTGCCCCAAACTGCCTTCAGAATCCAGTGGGATGTAATGTGAATGAAACTTTTGAAGATATCCATATAGCCATGAATTCGAGTTATGCTCCTTCTATCTTTTTGAGCCTATCAACCAAACTCACCGCAGTACATATTTATTTTACATGCCTTGTAAATTTTGGCAGATGAGTAGGAATGTTATATTCTAGTATATAGTTGTAGGATCTCCATATATAAAAATAGTGGTTTATAGCATTCATAAAATTAGAAAAGAAGCCAAAACTATGTTGAAAATAAATCTGATAATTGCATGTTGCTAGAATAATATAAGAGCCAGAAAACATGAATTATTGAGCTATAACTTAATCTTTTTGTCATAGAGTATATAAAAATAAAACATGCTTTTATGTTTTATGATATCACTAGGATTCCATGATAGATATATAGTTCCATAATTCAGAGTAACCTGTTACTTAGTCCATGCTTAATTTTATTGTACATATAAAGACATTATTATAATAAGAAGTGTTCTCAAAGTCAGACAGGAAAAAGCAGTGTATCATCATTCATATATCATCATTCATTTTTCAGTGAGAAGAGAGTATACCTTAGAAGATTAATCACTAAATCAAAAAATGAGAAAAACCATGTAGTATAGCCCCTTCCTTTATGGATAATAAAACTAGGATTTAGATTTTTTCCTAAAATGAACTGCTAAGATTACACACAAAAAGACAGATATAAAAGTGAACTTCTCTCTACTCCTCCTGATGGAGTTGCAAAAAATGAGGATGACTATGAGTTACTTAAAAAAATAAGGATATTTCCAAGTGGTAATATTCATATTATATGAACTGAAATATTTATATCAGGTCTACAAATCACCTCTACAACCTTACAGAAAATATTTGCTGATTCAACTTAGTTACAGAAAATCCTTTTGAAATATCCATATCGTTATTAGTTAAAAGGGTAGCGAATCTATTTTCACAGTAAAAGTAACAAAAATCCATTAGCTGGCTAATGTTTGCCAGCACTTGCAAATTAGCGGACTGCCACTGATTTGATTGAGTTTTAATCTAATGGTTTATTTTGTAAATGATCGCTGACTTTATTAAAAATAATGAAGAGAATTAGAAACTCTGCAGAGTTTATCATTTATTCTTGAAACTTTGGCTGAAATATTTTTAAAAGACAATTAAGCAAAGATATATTTTTTTAAAAAGACACACATAATTAATCATAATTTCATTTTACTCTTCTAGTTTGATGGCCTGGAATGGTACTCCACATTAGTAAGAACTACTGAAACTTGGTATGGGTTAAAATGAAATACTTTTTGAATTTACATTTAAAAAATGGTTGATCAACAGAACAGTAGCTATGGCTTTTGACATGGATGTATTTTTTAAATGTTATAAAATAATGCAGCTATTAAAATTGAGGGTGTCATGACAGTCTAGCGGTAATACAGGGGGGAAATGTCATTTTCCTGATATGTATCTTTTTAAATTTAAAGTTTAAAGTTTAAAATAACAAGCTAAAACACAATGTTTGCTATAATACATGGTAATTGGTTTATAAAAAAAGAGACATCTTCTTTGTTTTAATAGTGGGTTGATACGTAGTGAAGAAATTGATTTAGAATGACTAAGGATATTAGAAAACTCCGAAACCCCATGATTATGAAGTGATTTACACTTAGTTTAATCATTAGAGTATATTTGCTTCTTTAGTAGTATAGATTATGTATTTAAAACACCAATTATCAAAAACGAAAGTTGCCAGTTCAGCTGTCATATTCTCTTTCCCATAGAAGGAGGCAAGATGATATGTCAGGGGGTCATGGTGTTTCCATGGTGTAATGGTTAGCACTCTGGACTCTGATGTGTTATACTAATTTGGCTACTCTAGTCGTTTACATAAACCTTAACTAAAGATCATTTTGCATCCCTTCCACCACTGCCTCCACTGATTTTTCTATTTATACACTGTCCTTGTTATACGTTTTGTTGGTATAGTTGACTCTTGAATAACATGGGTTTGAACCGCATAGATCCATTTATACATGGATTTTCTTTTCAGTAAATATAGCATAGTGCTATAGATGTATTTTCTCTTTCTTATGATTTTATTAATAACATCTTCTCTCTAGCTTATTTTATTATAGGAATATAGTATATAATACATATAACATGCAAAATTTATTAACTGTTTATCCATAAGGCTTCTAACCAATAAGTTTTTGGATAGTCAAAAGTTATATGTGGATTTTCAACTGTGTGTGGGCAAATGCCCCTTAATGCTTGGGTCAAGGTCAATAGTTCAGTGGTCAATTGTAATTCATCCAGTGGATATTCTCTCTCTCTCTCTCTCTCTCTCTCTCTCTCTCTCTCTCTCTCTCTCAGTTTCTCTTCCTCTCACCCTCCCTCCTCCTTTTATTTATCTATCAGTTTAAAGTTTCATAGTCAAGGGGCACCTTGGTGGCTCAGTTGATTAAGAGTCTGACTTGGACCCAAGTCATGATTTCATGGTTTTTGTGTTTGAGACCCACATCAGGCTCTGTGCTGAAAGCTCAGAGCCTGCCCGGAGTCTGCTTGGGATTCTGTCTCCTTCTCTCTCTGCCCTTTCCTCGCTTGCACTCTGTCTCTCAAAAATTAAAAGATTAAAAAAATTTAAAAAATATACAATAAAGCTTTGTGGTCAATACTGGGAGGGGATGTTGAAGATAGTTTTATATTCTCGTGCTCTAAGTTGTTCTCTGTTAGATGGAGTATAAAACAAGAACAGAGCAACAAGAAAAATTCTACCACATTTTCTGCAATTTTCTTTTGTTTCTCTTTTGGTTGGTTGGAAGTAAGCTATACGTTATATGATTTAAATATGTGAAAATATATTTCCTCACAAGCTTATGAAAACATTTTCTTGAGCAGTTTGATTAAGAATATCATGCATAAAAGTACAAAATAAAAGCATTAATCAGTTGACACTGGAAAGATCAATGTAATATTTTATGTTTCAGGAAAAGAGGTATTTTAGTTATACATTATTCAGAAATGTTTGAAAGAAAGATAAAAATGGTTCATATTTATACCCAATGTGACTGTGAAAAGAACTAAATTGATTTTAAAAAGTCGGGGGGAGCCAAAATATTGAAGTGCCTAAGAATGAGCCCAGTAGTTAGCTAAATAGAGTATTGTCTTCAGAAATAGGAGTAGTCATAAATACTTCACAAACTGTTTTGCATGCACAGATATGCTCTATATTTAGTATTTTGGTCCCGGGAAAATAAAAGTCTGGTATCAGTAAAGGTCTGAGATGTCTTATGTTTATAGTTTCAATTCAGCATATATAAAGCTAAGTTGACAACAAATTATGGACTATAAGCAGAATCCCTGTTTCATTTTAGATGTTTTTTGTCAAAAATATTGAGTTGTAAAACTGATTATTTTCTATAGTAAATACAAGCCATTATATTTATTAAAATTTTTTAATGTTTCCTTATATTAGAGAGAGAGAGAGAGAGAGAGAGAGAGAGAAAGGCAGTGTGTGTGAGTGGGGGAGGGGCAGAGAGAGATGGAGACAGAATCTGAAGCAGATTCCAGGCTCTGAGCTGTCAGCAAAGAGGCTGATGCAGGGCTTGAACCCTGAGCTGTGAGATAATGACCTGAGCGTAAGTCAGATGCTTAACTGACTGAGCCATCCGGGCGCCCCTATATTTGTTTTAAGATGTGTCCATATAGAGAGATTTAATTAGAAAGAAATCAGATAATCTTAGAAGAAGCATCTGAGTTTTCTTTAACTTTATCCTAAATTGACTATAATCTCAGATTCATTAACAAGAATATCCAGATATTTGGTCTAAGGCTAGCATGGTGATCGTTTGGAGGTTTTGCTTGCCTAAGACTGGAATGATGTCAACATGGGTCAAGTGGAAGGGGAAAGGGAGAAAGTGACAGCTTTGTTTGACTGTAGCTAAAACTCACGGAATCCTTAGAAAATTATACTAGGGCAGTCATTGTTTCTTTTCCTGTTGTTTCTGGTAAAGAAAGGCATTCCTGCTTTGAAATTTGCTTATAGCAAAGGGATCAGTTCATGAAAAGTTGGGCTTATCTTTATTCTAAACTTTGTTAACCTCTCCAGGCATGTTACTTTTAACTGTTGTACTAACTGCTGTCATTCTTTCTGGTTTAACAGGGTTTTGTTGTTGTTGTTGTTGTTTTGTTTGTTTTGTTTTTTGGCACACTTCATTTATTTGTGTAGATCTATATATATATATCTGATAACATTTTCTTTCCTTGTGGGAAACTTCTTATATCATTTCTTGTCATGCAGATCTAATAGTGATATGTTTTCTCTACTTTTATCTTAAAAATTCTTTATTTTGTTTTCACTTTTGAAATTTTCACTGGACATAGAATTCTAAGTTGACTGTTGGAAAATGTCAGGAGGACTTGGCTGCTTGTTGATCTTTGGACCTGGGCAATTGGAAACTCATTACTCCCACTCTTGACCTTGGAATGCACATTCTGCCCATCATTCCTACACTAGAAGCTTCTTCAAGGATGGAGCCTTGAGAAAGTAAGGTGTTATTGGGACCATTTGGACAATGTATATGAATGACTTCATTTAAGACCTCTGTATGAACTTCAGATTCTGGCTGGCAGGTCCAGAGATACACTCATTTTGCAGCTGCCCAAGACAAGCTTCTTTGTAAGTTTCCTTGTTTATAAAACCTGCCTCTTTGTTCTATCTCTCTGTATCCTCCATGTAGAGGATCTGATTTCAGATCTAGCCCAGAGAACTCCTGAAGTTTTGAACAACATCATCTTGATTTGCTTTTTCCCTTTCTGCACACTTGTCTGTTAGTTTAGATAAATGCAGATGAGGAGATTGAGGAAGTCTTTAACAGTGGTACTCAGTATGAAATGTTTCTTTCTCCCCTCTACTTACTTTTAAAACTTTATCATTGATTTTAGCAATATGAGTATTATATACCTTAATGTGGTTTTCTTCATGTTTATTTGTCTTTGGATTTTTTGAGTCTCTTGGATCTGTGCCTTTGGGTTGTTTCTGACAAATTTTGAAAACATTTTTTTCTTCAAATATTTTCTACTCCCTCTACCAACGAACCCCTTCTACAGATTATTTGATATTATTCTCTACATCTCTGACAATCCATTCATTCTTTTGTAGTCTTGCCCACCCCCCACCCCTGACTTTGTGCTTCATTTTGAATAGTTTGCATCGCTATGCCATTATGTACACTGATTTTTTTTTTCTTTTGCAGTTTTTTTTTTAATCTGCTGTTAATCTCATCTGGTATGTTTTTCACTAAAGATATTAAAAATATTATCTCCAGAAATGTTATTTTTTAACAGTATCCATTTCTCACCTATAATATTTATGTTTTGCTTTAAATAATTAAGTATAATTTTGAGACTGGCTGGTTTAAATGCTTGACTGCTAACTTCATTATTTGTGTATTTGTATTGATTCTTATTTTCTCCTGTTTATGGAACATATTTTACTGCTTCTTTGCAAATCTAGAATTTTGGATGGAATGCTAAAATGATAGATGGATTTGGTTGATAGTCTATTTTATAGAATGTTGGATATTATCTTTGGCAGAGAGTTAATTTTCTTTGTTGATTTAACTAACATTTACTGAATAATTGTTATGTGTAGAACACTAGAATTACAAACATATGAAACATACATCTCTTGTCTTTAAATACTTAGGGAGAAGACAATTGTGAAAACACATAATGAAATACATTGTAATTATTACTATAATGAAATTAGGCAAAGTGTGCTAAGAGTATCTGAGAGAAACATGTTTCTTATTGAAAGGCAGAAAAGAATATATAGGAACTAATATGGAAAATGATCCCTGAAAAATTAAATATGAATTTTCCAAGAATAAAAAAAAACAGGAAAAATGTCATATATTTAAAGGCTCAAATGCATAGAAAGAAATTGTGTGCTGAAACAACTACAAGATAAAAGTGGGAAGAGGAGGAAAAACAGGGAACAATGGAATATGTTAGAAAATCTAAGAAAAAATGATTACATTCCATAAAGGAACTAGCCAATAGCAATACAATAATAGTTGGGGACTTTAACGCCCCACCTAGATCAATGGATGGATCATCCAAACAGAAAATCAACAAGGAAACAGTGCCTTCAAATGACACATTGTAACAGATGGATCTAACAGTTATATTCAGAACATTTCATCCTAAAACAGTAGAATACACATTCTTTTCAAGTGCACGTGGAACATTCTTCAGAATAGATCACATATGAGGCCACAAAACAAGTCTCAACAAATTCAAATAAAGTAATATCATGAATCTTTTCTGAAGACTAGGCTATGAAACTAGAAATCAAGCACAAGAAAAAATCTGGAAAGAACAGATAAATGGAGGTTAAATGACATGCTACTCAACAATGAATGGGTTAATGAAGAAATCAAAGAGGATATCAAAAATTATATGGAGACAAATGAAAATGAAGACACAGTGGTCTAAAATCTTTGGGATGCAACAAATGTGGTTCTAAGCAGAAAGTTTATAGCAACATAGGCCAACCTCAAGAAGCAAGAAAAGGTCAAATGAACAATTTAACGTTAAACCTAAAGGAACTAGAAAGAGAAGAACAAACAAATCCAAAACCAGTAGGAGAAAGAAAATAATAAAGATTAGAGCAAAAATAAATTAAATATAAATATAAATATAAAAAATCAATGAAACCAGGAACTTGTTCTTTGAAAAGATCAACAGTTGATAAAACTTTAGCCAGACTCATCATAAAAATAAAAATGAGAGAGGACTCAAATAAACAAAATTAGAAATGAAAGAGGAGAAATAACAACTGACATCATAGAAATACAAAGGACTGTAAGAGCATATTATGAAAACTTATATACCAACAAATTGGACAACCTAGAAGAAAGGGCTAAATCTCTAGAAACATATAACCTCCCAAAACTGAATCAGGAAAAAAATAGAAAATTTGAATAGACCAAGTAACAACAAGGAATTTAAATAGGTAGTCAAAAAATTCCCAACAGGGGCGCCTGGGTGGCACAGTCAGGTAAACCTCCTACTTCAGCTCAGGTCATGATCTCACAGTTTTTGGGTTTGAACCCCACGTCAGGCTCTGTGCTCAGAGCCTGGAGGCTGCTTTGGATTCTGTATGTCTCTTTCCCTCCACCCCTCATCTGCTTGTGCTCTGTCTCTGTCTCTCAAAATAAGTAAGTGTTTTTTTAAAAAATTCCCAACAAACAAAAGTCCAGGACCAAATGGCTTCACAGGTGAAATTTACCAACATTGAAGAAGAGTTAATACCTATTCTACTCCAAAAATATTCCAAAAGTATAGAAGAGAAAGGAAAGCTTCCAAACTAATTCTATGAAATCAGCATTACTGTGATAACCAATCCAGGTAAAGACACTACAAAACAACAACAACAACAACAACTATGTGCCAATATCTCTGATGAACACATATGCTAAAATCTTCAAGAAAATAATAGTAAACCAAACCTAACAATGAATTTTTTAAAAATCATACACTATGATCAAATGAGATTTATTTCTAGGATGCAAGTGTGGTTCAATATTTGCAAATCAGTCAATGTGATACATCACATCAACAAGAGAAAGAAAAAGAAAATACATGATCATTTCAATAGATGCAGAAAAATAGGTAGGGTGTGTGTGTGTGTGTGTGTGTGTGCGCGTGCGTGCACGCACGCATGTGTGTATTAGTCATAAAAAGGAATGAAATCTTGCCATTTGTAATGACAGGGATGGAGATAGAGAGTATAATGCTAAGTGAAATAATTCAGAGAAAGGCAAATACCATATGAACTCTCTCATATGTGGAATTCAAGAAATAAAAGAAATGGACAAAGGAAAAAGAAATAGAGAAAACAAACAACAGTCTGTTATCTTAACTGCAGGGAACAAAATGATGGTTACCAGAGGGGAGGTGAGTGGGGGAAGGGGTGAAACAGGGGATGAGGATTAAAGAGTACACTTATCTTGATGAGCACTGAATACTGCATAGAACTGGTGAAACACTATATTATACACCTGAAACTATGATAACACTGTATGTTTACCATACTGGAATTAAAGTTAGAAAAAGTAATGCTAAGCTGTTTGTGCCAACTCACACATCTGTCAGCAAACTGCGTATCATGGTTTACAACCACAATGTTAATATTTTTTGTTGGATTTTAAATATTTTTTCAATAAAATCCATTTAAGAATTTTATTGTATCATGGTCTTGATTTGCATTTTCTTGGCCACCAACAATAGTAAACCTTTTTGAGAGGGGGGTATCTATTGACCATTTATATTTCTTCTTCTGTGAAATATCTGCTTAAGTCTCTCACCCATTTTTCTATTGGATTCTTTGTGTTCGTTATGGATGGAACTTAACCGCAGTTTAGAAATAGAGGCTGCATACTTGAAAAAACCAAAGTTAAGCCTGTGAGTATTTACTTAATCTCTTCAATACCTGAAAGGTGTCACAGAGAAAATTCTTCCATACGATAGAATCTTTGGTCCTTTCTGCCACCTGGCATGGGCCCAAGCCTGCACCCAGTGTTGGAGTGAACACCCTGAAGTCTGAACATCCCCAGACTGGGCCTGTGCCTTGCTGACTCTGTGTGGTTGTGTAAGGTTATCCTAGCCTCTGCATAACAACCACTTCTATGCCAAGCCTGCCTACATTTTCCCAGGCTCAAGAAGCTCTCATTTTTCAATTTCATTAAGCTCACTTAGACCTTCCTAAGACCATCAAGGTTCATTTATAGATGGTTGCTCTCATGTTTGTAAAGCCACCATAGGATTCAATGACCCACTGGGGAAGAATTCCCCTGTCCTGTGTGATACAAGCCTTAAAGTCACTGACGTAAGGAGGAAGCCACGCATAAGACTGTGGAAACTAGATGCAAAAACGAGCCTCATTTTACAGTTACAGAGCCATGGGAATCACAAATACCCAGGCCCCACTGAAAGCCTAAATCTCTAATAGTCATTTTTCGCTCTGTATTACACTATATCTCAGTGCCCGCTGAGCAGGCACTAGGTCCCAATACTCCCCTGATTAAATCCTTCACAGACTAGTGTCTTCCTCTCGAAATTTATCCTGAGGAAGTGAGAAACACCTACTTATAAGTGCTACGTATGAAAGAAAAGAATGAAGGAAGGGGCTCTCATGATGGGGCAACCTCTTAAAATAGGGCAGATATTCAGAGAGGGCAAGACGAAGTCAGTGACCTATGATCATGCCTGCATATAAAGAAAAGCATGCTGTCCTTAGGAATAAAATAGCAAGTGAAACCTTGATCTTTTGAAAAAAGGCATAATATAGGGGCATCTGGGTGGCTCAGTCGGTTAAGCATCCAAATTCAGCTCAAGTCATGATCTCATGGTTTGTGAGTTCAAGCCCCACATCCTGCGCTGTCAGTGCATAGTCTGCTTCGGATCCTCTGTCTTCCTCTCTCTGTGCCTTTACCCCCCTCTCAAAGATAAATAAACATTTAAAAATGCATACTAAAACCATAAGAGACTCTTAAATACTGAGAACAAACTCAGGATTGATGGGGGGTAGGGGAGAGGGGAACGTGGGTGATGAGCATTGAGGAGGGTACCTGTTGGGATGAGCACTGGGTATTGTATGGAAACCAATTTGACAACAAATTATATTAAATAAAATAAAAATAAGTAAAAGTAAATAAAAAATTAAAATGCACACTATATAAATAGGAGAAAATAACTAGACTGAAGACAGTTTTTTGACTGAAAATTTGAGGGATTTCTAATAGATAAAGTGCTGAAGAACTAAATCCCTGATGTCTGAAAATCATCTTTTTGAAGAGGGCTGCCTGTCTGGAGGTGGACAGAGAAACCATCCTTTCCTTCATCTCTGGTTTACAGATTAGGCTTGTAAAATAAGGACAGTTTACAGGACTGCAGATGAACATACACATGACCTTTCTCTCATTTGCCTCATTTGTGCTAAGTCTACAGTCCTCTGAGGAGGCCTTAGCTTAGATAACCAGAAAATCAGATGTGGCAGAAAGGCACCAGATCCTAAATATCTATGGACATAAGCAGAAAAGGAAAAGTAAAATAAATAAAATGCTTGTTACTACTAATACTAATACAATATTACTTCCATACCAGACTGGTAGAATTCTGCAGTTTGGAACTATTTTCTTTCTTTTTTTCTTTTTTAAAAAATTTTTGGATATTGCTTTTTGCTTGATTTTTTTTTATTGGCACTCCCCCCCCCCCCACCCCCAGATCTCCCCTACCATTTTCCTGACTGACATATATTTTGAAAGATATGGGCATAGACATAAGTATAAATCACAAAAATACATTAGAAAACACTTTTAGAAAACTCTTTGTCAATTCTATGCAAGTGAGGATTTTTTTATGCACTTATGAGTAAAAAATAAACATTAAGTAATAAATGAAAATAATTAGTGGTAGAAAAGGATAGGACTAACATTTTCTGAATAGTCAAAACACTACTTCTCCCAGATTTACTGACTAATAAATGATTACATTTTAGCACACCTGATTCATATTCTAAAAGTTGCAAGGCCACAGTACATTTGTGGAACTCCCAAAGCCTTTATTATCAAAGTTTTAAAAAACATTTAAAAAATGTTTTTGAATTTAAAAATATAATTGTATTAAAACCAGTACATTTAGGAAATGAATGACTGCTGGAAATAAAGACAGTCGAATCATGGAATGAGGGGAAAATCCAAAAGAATCTCCCATTAACACACATGAAAATGATAGGTAAAATGTGGAATATTTTAAGAGAAATGGAAATTAGTTCTATATATAAAAATTGAGAAGAGATTAGGAAGCATAGAAAAGATGTAACAGAAGAAGAAATATTTCTTCTCCAAAGAAAGAGCCTGTTCCTAACCATTAAAAATTTGCATCATCTCTTAAACTTAATAAAAAGGATCCATATTTAGACAAAAATATTTTGAATTTTCAAAATTTACACATAAACATCTCTTATAAATAAGAATATCAAAAATAGGGGCACCTGTCTGGCTCAGTTGGAAGAACATGCAACTCTTGATCTTGGGGTCATGGGTTTGAGCCCCATGTTGGGTATAGAGATTACTTAAATAAATAAGCTTTAAAAAAGAAGAAACAAAAGGCATCCAAATCGGCCAGGAGGAGGTCAAACTTTCACTCTTCACAGATGATGTGATACTCTATATGGAAAACCCAAAAGATTCCACCAAAAAACTGCTAGAATTGATTCATGAATTCAGCAAAGTTGCAGGATATAAAAATCAATGCACAGAAATCAGTTGCATTCCTCTACACCAACAATGAAGCGACAGAAAGAGAAATCAAGGAACCGATCCCATTTACAGTTGCACAAAAACCCATAAAATACCTAAGAATGAATCTAACCAAAGAGGTGAAAAATCTATACACTGAAAACTATAGAAAGCTTATGAAAGAAATTGAAGAAGACACAAAGAAATGGAAAAAGATTCCATGCTCCTGGATAGGAAGAACAAATATTGTTAAAATGTCGATACTACCCAAAGCAATCTACATATTCAATGCAACCCCTATCAAAGTAACACCAGCATTCTTCACAGAACTAGAACAAATAATCCTAAAATTTGTATGGAACCAGAAAAGACCACGAATAGCCAAAACGATCTTGAAAAAGAAAACCAAAGCAGAAGGCATCACAAGCCCAGACTTCAAGCTATACTACAAAGCTGTAATCATCAAGACAGTATGGTACTGGCACAAGAACACACACTCAGATCAATGGAACAGAATAGAGATCCCAGAAATGGACCCACAGACATATGGCCAACTAATCTTTGACAAAGCAGGAAAGAATATCCAATGGAATACAGACAGTCTCTTCAGCAAATGGTGCTGGGAAAACTGGACAGCGACATGCAGAAGAATGTACCTGGACCATTTTCTTACACCATACACAAAAATAAAATGGATGAAAGACCTCAATGTAAGACAGGAAGCCATAAAAACCCTCGGGGACAAAGCAGGCAAAAACCTCTTTGATCTTGCCCACAGCAGCTTCTTACATAACACGTCTCTGGAGGAAAGGGAAACAAAAGCAAAAATGAACTACTGGGACCTCATCAAAATAAAAAGCTTCTGTATAGCAAAGGAAACAATCAGCAAAATTAAAAGGCAACCGACAGAATGGGAGAAGATATTTGCAAATGATATATCAGCCAAAGGGCTAGTATCTAAAAATCTATAAAGAACTTATCAAACTCAACACCCAAAAAACAATCCAGTGAAGAAATGGGCAAAAGACATGAATAGACACTTCTCTAAAGAAGACATCCAGATGGCCAACTGACACGTGAAAAAATGCTCAACATCACTCATCATCAGGGAAAAATAAATCAAAACCACAATGAGATACCATCTTACACCTGTCAGAATGGCTAACATTAAGAACTCAGGCAACAACAGATGTTGGCGAGGATGTGGAGAAAGAGGATCTCTTTTGCATTGTTGGTGGCAATGCAAGCTTGTGCAGCCACTCTGGAAAACAGTATGGAGATTCCTCAAAAAACTAAAAATACAACTACCCTATGACCAGCAATTGCACTACTAGGCATTTATCCATGGGATACAGGTGTGCTGTTTCAAAGGGACACATGAACCCCCATGTTTATAGCAGCACTATCAACAGTAGCCAAAATATGGAAAGAGCCCAAATGTCCATTGATGGATGAATAGATAAAGAAGATGTGGTATATATATATACAATGGAGTATTACTCGGCAATCAAAAAGAGTGAAATCTTGCCATTTGCAACTACGTGGATGGAACTGGAGGGTATTATGCTACGTGAAATTAGTCAGTCAGAGAAAGACAAAAATCATATGACTTCACTTATATGAAGACTTTAAGAGACAAAACAGATGAACATAAGGGAAGGGAAACAAAAATAATATATAAACAGGGAGGGGAACAAAACAGAAGAGACTCATAAATATGGAGAACAAACTGAGGGTTACTGGAGGGGTTGTGGGAGGGGGGGATGGGCTAAATGGGTAAGTGGCACTAAGGAATCTACTCTGAAATCGTTGCTGCACTATGTGCTAATTTGGATATAAATTTTAAAAAATAAAAAATACAATTAAAAAAAGAATATTAAAAATATAAAGTTATGTTAAAGAACAAAAATCGGATTGGCTTTATTCTTTTCAGTACTAATACAAATCACAGATGCACTTAGAGTAAAATCTACAATGATCTGGAAGAAAAGAGTTGTGACCTAACCATATTAAATTTGGTCAGGTTGTCAATAATATGTGATAAATATGTGATGTTTTCAGGTATTTACCAAAGTGGAAAATGTATGTTCAAGGCACTTTTATGTAACTGTGGTGTTTTAATCCATTTGGAACACTCTAATTGAGTACCATAAACTAGGTGGCTTATGAACGACAGAAATGTATTTCTCATAGTTTTAGAGAGAAATCTAAGGTCATGGTGCCGGCATGATCATGTTATGGTGAGATCTCACTTCCGGGTTCACAGCCAGTGCCTCCTCTGCTGTGTCCCCACATAGAGGAAGGGACTAGGGATCTCTCTGGAGTCCCTTTTATAAGAGCATGAATTCTTCATGAGGGCTCCACCCACATAGCTTAAGCCCCTTTCAAAGGTCCCATCTTCTAATACCATCATCTTTGGGAGTTAGGATTACAACATACGAATTTTAGCGAGGTATAAACATTCAGGGCATTGTCAATGGTTAACTAGCAGTAAAAACAAGTGGAACTAAAGAAATTATCCACACTGACCACCTTGAGAGGAATCTTTCCTGAACTGAAAATTATTGGCACATTAATGTAAATTGCAAATGCTGGACATTTTCTAGCAAAAAAAAAAAAAGTATTTTTCGAAATCGAAAAAAGTCTACACAATTAGAAATATTTTATTTTATCTTTTAATTTTATTTAATGTCTATTATTTATTTTTGAGAGAGAGAGACAGAGCAAGAGCAGGGGAGAGGCAGAGAGAGAGAGGGAGACACAGAATCTGAAGCAAGCTCCAGTCTCAGAGCTGTCAGCACAGAGCCAGACAAGGGGCTTGAACTCACCAACCCTTGAGATCATGACCTGAGCCGAAGTCGCTTATCTGACTGAGCCATCCAAGTGTCCCATAAATGGAAATATTTTAAAGATTTTGTTGAATTGCCTGTCTCAGGTTTCTTCACCCACAGTATATTCTTTCACTGGAAAGTAACTACTCTGTGCCAGGCAATGTTCTAAAGTTGGAGACCCATTGGTAAATAAGGCAGATAGATTTCAAACTCTAATGAAGCTTGTATTCTAACTAGAGTTTAAACAATCACAGAAACAAATAAGTCATGATAAGCTAGGAAGAAAATAGGATCCTCTAGTATGATAGTGTGATATATTTAATGTCAAGGAAAGAGGGCAGAACCAGGATACAAATTGAGAATGAGAAAACATTAAGGTAGAGATATTCTTCAAGATAGGCTGGGACATATTTCTGTAACAAACAACTCTAATACCTCAGTGTTCAGTATTTCAAAAGCTTGTTTTTCACCCACGTTTCTGTCCTGCCTGGTGAGCAGGGTGCTATGCTCCATAAAGTCACGCTGGGACCTCACTAAAGCAACTTGTGCAAGTATAATTTGGAACGTCCAGTTTTTTTATTAAGAAAAGGGCCGGGGAATCATGTGCTGATTTTCACTGTTTAAATATACAAGCGACTCACATTATTTCCCACACATTTTATTAGCTAGAACCTGTTACATGTCACTAATTGAAAGAGTGTGGGAAACACAGTGGAGCAAAAGAAAACCTTGGTAAGCATTACTGCACCTCATCCACCAGGAGAATGAGGTGTCGTTGGAGCAAAGAAAAATTTGGAAGAACCTGAGATCATCTTTTCTGGCTGCTAGGATTTATGGTAAAAAATGAACTCTATATGAAAACATACATGTCATTGGTAGCCTGGCATATATAACTTGCCCAATTAAGCTTTGAGAGTGAAAAAGTGTTATTAACTATTAGCTACAGCACCAGGTATAAAGAAAGACTTCCAGTGAAAACTGGGAAGTATGTTCACTCAAGTCGATGGTGACTTAAAACACAGACGTTTCAGTGAAATGGACAAGACCAAAGCCTTATTATGGTAGATTCAGTTGGGACTGCGGAAATGGGAGTGAGGTAGGGAAAAATGTGACTGGAGGGCACCCTTCTGATAGGTTATTTTGTGAAGGAGATCAGAAAAGCAGGAAACAGGTGTAGAGTTACACTTGACTTGTTTTTTGCTTTGTTTTGTTTTTGTTTTTGTAAAGGTAGAGAAACTAAAGACCATTTGTATATCTAGGGGGAATGATTGACTTAGGAACTTATGGGGCGCCTGGGTGGCTCAGTCGGTTAAGTGTCCGACTTTGGCTCAGGTCATGGTCTTACGTTTGTGAGTTTGAGCCCCGTGTCAGGCTCTGGGCTGACAGCACAGAGCCTGGACCCTGCTTCAAGTTCTGTGTCTCCGTCTCTCTGTGCCTCTCTCTCAAAAATGAATAAATATTAAAAAATTAGGAAAAAAAAAGAGCTTAAAACACTGATAATGGAAAGGAGAAATGAAGCCCTCCGGAAGTCATGGGTAAGTCAGGAGAGGGAGGTATATGCTTACAGGAAACAATGCTACTTTCTGTAACAGGAGATAAGGCAGAGAACAGTGGTCAAAACCAGGGTAGATCCATAAATTCTCTAATTTTCAGAGTAAAGCATTTTCTCGGCACCCCTAAAGGCGATTTCTATTTTCTCAGTGGAATGCAAGGCAAAGTTAGCACAAACATTTGCATCAAAACAAAATTGTGTAAAATGCCATTTAACAGGATGGGGAAGTCTGCGATGTGTTTGTGTTGGGATTTATGGATACCCAACCCCTCCACCACAGTCAGTCTTGACCTCAGAAGGCCCATCCGCCTGTGTTCTCTTGAATCATTACTCGTATGTTAGCTTGAACGTTTCCAAAAGTTCCCCAAACTTTGGAAAACGCAGGCATAACTGCATATGCTAATGAATTAGACTCAATTGTCATTTATCACCTCAGTCAGCAGAGCCAGGACCGTACATGTAGTTCTGGGCCGTATTCTTCCATGGAGGGAATCTTGAGAATGATATTATGTGCCATTACCATTTCACTGTGTCCCATTAGCGGTGAAAGCAAGATGCTGAGGATCATCCTTGAGAGCTGAGACTGTTTTTGTGAGGCCTTCAAATGGAGGCCAGCCTTCCTGTGTTTTGCTGAACTTTGGGAGTCTGGGCAAACATTATCTGCTACGATGTTTCTTTAGTCCTAAAAAGTTAAAGTGTTTAATGATTTACACCTCAAGTCAAACACAAAATTGCTTTCTCCCCTGTGCTAACGTACAGCCAAGTCTCCTGGGACAGGAGGAGTTTTAGTTTTAACTGGTGTTTTAAACACGCTATGCTAAATCAATATTCCCTTGAATTTTATATATCAAAAAAAAAAAAAAAAGAAGGATGGGAGTTAAAGACGGTTGCTAACATTTTAGTTTTTCATGGAAGCCTATTAAAATACTATCATTCAAGGTTAACCTTGTTTCATGAAACAAAGGACATTTTAATGCAAAATTGGAAATCACATAATTTTTTTTTTTTTTCAACGTTTTTTATTTATTTTTGGGACAGAGAGAGACAGAGCATGAACGGGGGAGGGGCAGAGAGAGAGGGAGACACAGAATTGGAAACAGGCTCCAGGCTCCGAGCCATCAGCCCAGAGCCTGACGCGGGGCTCGAACTCACGGACCGCGAGATCGTGACCTGGCTGAAGTCGGACGCTTAACCGACTGCGCCACCCAGGCGCCCCGGAAATCACATAATTTAATGATAAAAAGAATTTATCTAGATTGAATGGATGTTTTTAGTTATTACAAACTTACCACAGTTTACTTCGTTTTGGAAACCAGCCCTAATCCATACTCTTTTCAACAAGATGACATTCTTGCTTTTGGTTGTCCACTTAATATCTTACCTCATTGCTTTATGTCCTAATATTTCATGAATTTTTGCCTCTTACACTGGAATATAAGTTACACAAACATATGGCATTTTATATTCCCATTGCCAAACTATGGTGCCACATTAACAGGCACTCATAAAACATTTGTTGAAAGAAGAATGCATAACATAAAATAAAAATTTTACATTAAATTTTACATTTAGTTATCTAAATGGCCCTAATTTGCTTGTTCCTTTCCCTTCAGAGAGTACAAGCATATGACAAAAATTTATATGCAGTTCAATATTTCCTTATTTTCAACATGCTAGCCATATGTCACATATGTTTGCCCCTATGGCTTTTGTTATCAGAAGAAAAAGGTTTTAATTTTTGGCTCATGTTCTTCAGAATTCATTAACAAGACTATAACAGTGAAAACTAGCACATTTTGCATTAGTAATTACTAACACAGATGTGGTAACTTTTTGCTCAGAGTGTCATAGTCACTGCTTAGATACATTTGACAGTTTATAAGGCTAATATCCCCATTTGTCAAGGTGAGATAAAAATTTGTGTTGTTTTTTTTTTTTTAAAGCCAACACTAGGCTACTGCATTTATTACCCAACAAGTGCTGAATTCTTATCATGGTATTTGCCTATGATAAATGGCTTACAGGGCCAGTCTTTATCTTTGGGAATCTTGGGTTGAAAACTGGCAGGTATAGTTCTAACTTTAAGCTTTTGTATCAATTATGCTTGAAGCATAGTAGGAAACAATTCAATGACTGGATTTCACGTATTTATTGAAGGCAATGCCTATTATAATTTTATTCGATACAAGAAAATATGCCAATTTGACAACTTTGCATGCAAAACGTTCATGGAGCAAAACTCATATATGCTATTAGAATTGTGTTATTGTATGTTTATTTAATTCTACTTTTTGCTGACTCTGATACTTGTTCCTCACTATTGTTCTGTATGCCTTATACTTTTGTATCTTAAGGCTGAGGCTAAGGAAAAAGAGTGGAGGTCACAGGCCTATAGTTTATCATAAGCATGTTGATGTGTTCCATGCCCAAGTTCACATGGTCCCACAAGGGCCGTGGGTCCTGCTTAGACGAGCTTGGGCACAAGCATCTGCCAAGACTGAGTCCTCCCTTTAGCTCTTCGTCCTCTGCCTGGGCTTGTACCCAGTGGCTCTCTCTGAATTGCTAACACCACCCAGAGCATGGCCAAGGAGCAGAACATGAATCCCTAGTCAGGCCGTAAGGCATTTCAGTATATATATCCGGGGAACTAAGGTACAGAACAAAGGTCCTTTGAAGTTAATTCTGTTAGTTAACTTGGGGAAAATCTTAAAAGAGTAAATGATTCCAGCATAAATGCCTATGTTTTTTATAATCTTACCTGCTCTCATGCATTTTAGATTTTATACTTAATAGGCTCATTCTGTTAACTGTTAGGAAAAATTACATAAAATTATACTCTTCTGCAAAGATACCAAAAAGGAACTAGGAGAGTACTGCATTTTGAAGATTTCTGACAGTTTGTAGCACTCTTTCAAACATCAGTATAATAAATTCCATGTAGATAAAGATAATTTTCCTTTGCCTCAACTTGTAAATTATGTTCCTTAGATATTCTAGGGTACAGTTAGTTCTCAAGGTCTTTGATTCTGAAATATTTTCCAGGTTTAATTAAAAAAAAATTTTAATGAAAAAAATATTTTCAACCTATAGGGTTAGTGGGATTCAAGGTCTTAAAAATACTCTGTAAAATAAGATGAAATAATTTTTTAAAATGTGTATTTATTTTTGAGAGAGAGAGAGAGAGGTGAGCACAAGCAGGAGAGGGGCAGTGAGAGAGGGAGACAGAATCCGAAGCAGGCTCCAGGCTCTGAGCTGTCAGCACAGGGCCCCACGAGGGGCTCAAACTCACTAACCGTGAGATCATGACCTGAGTGAAGTCAGATGCTTAACCCGGGTGCCCCCTGAAATAATTTTTGATGAGATAGGGTGTTGACTTGGTACATCACAGCAGCATGCTGTTCATATTGGTGTCGCCATGAAATTTTAAGCAATCTTATCCTTAAAGAGAAAAGTTAATTTTCTTTCTTCTTCATTAGACCGCCTTCTCTGCATTGAGTCTTTTTTTAAAATTTTTTTTAACGTTTATTTATTTTTGAGACAGAGAGAGACAGAGCATGAACAGAGGAGGGTCAGAGAGAGAGGGAGACACAGAATCTGAAACAGGCTCCAGGCTCTGAGCTGTCAGCACAGAGCCTGATGCGGGGCTCGAACGCACGAACTGTGAGATCATGACCTGAGCCAAAGTTGGACGCTTAACTGACTGAGCCACCCAGGCGCCCCTGCATTGAGTCTTTCAACAGGACTCTATATTTTGTGGAAATGATCATAAATGGGTATGGAGTTGCTTTTTGGGGTTATGGAAATCATTTAAAATTAGATTGTTGTGATGTAGTCTGCAAATATACTTAAAAGCATTGAATTATACCCCTCAGTGAGTGTGTTTTGTCATATATAAGTTCTATCTCCGTAAAACTATTAAAAATGCCAAGTACCTAATTGAAGACTCATATGCACTATAACCAGGAAGTTTGAAATGTTTTGATAATATGAAAAACTTTTTAAAAATCCAAATCTCTCTCCTTTTGGCGATGACTACCATAATGATTACGAGGTTATGAAACTAAGGGAATGACATCAATACAGTGCTAATACATTACAAATGTTATTAATATAATCACTTGTGGTACTATAGACAGACACTGCTCTCCTCATAATTCTGGTTCCTCCCTAATGAAGCATGAAATATTCTGGTATGGGGACTGGGCCACCCTTAAGGAATATATATTACAGGTTTCGGAAAATCATAGTACCTACTGGCAGTGTACCTCTCAAGGTCACCACTGTCACTTGGAATCCGCAGAACTGGAAAGTGGGCCCAGTATTTAAGTAGTGGCAGCTTCAAGGTGACAGAGCAGTGGGGCTTCCCTCAAGGAGACAGAAAGAGCTAGAAGCAGATGAGGAAGTCTGGCATATAAGACAAATAATAATCACATGCCATCGGATAAAAGGTTTTCCCCCTATGTATTGCACATATAGGGCTAATTTATTTCACATACAAAGAAGTTACTAAAATTAATATTTCAGAAACAAAAGTAATTTTTTTTTAAAAAAGGGACAACACATCTCTTGTTTTAGATTGCTTGCCTGACACTTATTCAGTGCGGTTCTGAGTTTCTGATTTCCCCTTATCAGGCTATTGTGAGTATAATTTTAAATTTTACTAAGTATAAGAAGACAAATGGGCATGCTAGAAAAGATTCCCTTAAGATTCTCTTAATTTCAGTCCTTGCCTCTTTTATTTAGCAGCAGCCCTACCTTTTCATGATATTCAGAGTTAATTACCCTCACAAATATAGTTATTTATTTGTTTGCCTCTGGGTGTACTGGCACGAGGACTCAAAAATGACCATATGACATCATTGCTTAAATTTAGTGCCACCTGACTATATCCACAGGTGAAAACGTCCCACCTCTTGAATCTTGCTCTTGTAATTCTTCCAAGTCTAAAGTTTTCGAAGGAGTAAAGCACAAAACCAAGGTGAACAGAGGGGAACCAGAGTGGCTCAGTTTGTTAGTCCAACTCTTGGTTTCAGCTCAGGTCGTGATCTCATGATTTGTGAGACCCAGCACCGTGTGGGGCTCTGCCCTGGCAGCACGGAGCCTGCTTGGGATTCTCTCTCTCCCTCTCTTTCTGTCCCTCCCCCATGCATACACTATCTCTCTCTCTCACAAAAATAAAAAAATAAATAAATAAATAAGTAAACTTAAAAAAACAAAACAAAACAGTGAACAGAGACTCATGGTGACAGACCGTCACTGATAATTCCATATCTGTTTCATGGATCCTTTTTTTTTTTTTTTTTAATGATATCAGGGGAGACCATACTGTGCAATGACTACGAGTTTAACTTGCATACCGATCCTAAATGATGATTCTCTAATCCTAGGATGTCATACCCAATGTGATATTATCCAGCCCTTGAAGAGGTCATTTCCAGGCACTGTCAGATCAGAAGTTTCTAAGTGATTGCAGTATAAGGTGCATCCAGTGGATTTTGTGATCAAATGCTCATCTTCACATCTAAAATTAGTCTTTTGGTCTGAGGTGAGGTTATGTAAGATCTTATGTTGTTCAATCAGATGTTTGTGTACCCTCATATGGTGCTGCCATAGATTGTGTGGGCAGGTTAAATGCATTAACAGAACATGAATCAATCTAGAAATTACCATCCCCTTCAGGATGGAAGGGTTCCCATGTAATCAACGTGCCCGCAAGAGACTGCTTGGTCTTCTTGAGAGATGGTGCTGTTTTAGAGACTCAGCATTGGTTTCTACTGCCGACAGGTTGCATATTTAGCAGCTGAAGGTGGTAGATAAACATTAAACAAAGGAAGCTGATGCTGTTAGGCCTATGTTATAGCTTCCATTTCTGATACAATAACTGTGATGTTCCTGCACCATTGTGAATATGCTTGGTATGGCTGAGGTCAGAGGCTGGGAGACATCCACTGGAAAGGCATTCTTGCTTCCTATTTGTTGGATATTTCCTCTGCAGCATATGCTCTCTGGGGAACATTGTACTTATCTAGGTATATCCACATCCTTCTGTCACAGAGTTTTCTCTTTTCTGTTGTCCTATCTTATTCTTTACGACCCCTGAGCCATCATTCTAAGAGATTCATCCACCAAGTGTATGGTCAGGTATATCCAAGTCCACTGAAAATGTTTTCCCTCATTCCATCTTTCAGGTAACCCCCAATGTGGTGTCTATCTTTTGTTCACACTAACTGATAGAGTGTTCCATTCATAAGACCTGGATTTGTTCTTCTTCACCAAAGGAAATTACCCATGAGGCTATATGTGTGAGTTACTGAAAGGGATTAGTGTTACTTAGGTCAGTGGGAGTCTTGATCATCCATTTATGTCCCCCAAATATGCTTGGATTTGATCCTGTATGTCCCAGTTCCACTCTATGATGGACTGCTTCTAATTTGCTTGACCTAATGACTTGGTGCAATCTTATTCACACTTTATTATTACACTCCTGTTTAACTTTAATGAAGGGAACATGGCCATCTGGTGGTTTCTCTAGTCTTACCTATTAAAATCCATTATAATATGCCATATTATAATGAAGCTTCTCTGAGTTTCCTGAAAGGCTACTTTTATATTCTTCCAATGCAATTATAGCACTTTTAACCTCAATTAACAAGGTCCACTATTTATCCCAAGAGTCAAGAAACAATTCTATAAATGTATTAGGACCAAGTCCTTGTTAGAGTCACTGACAGGTTTTGTTCTACCATCCCAGACTCTTTCT